>NC_034191.2:6238933-6413933 GCF_002021735.2 Oncorhynchus kisutch
AGCTCTACGTAGGGTTTCTCATGCACCCTGTTCAGGTCCTCATGGAGCCCGTCCAATAGGAAGGCCAGGAGCTCCTGACTGTCCTGCTGCTGGAAGCCGTTGAACCGCGGGGCGTACTTTGCTATCGTCCACTACAGGGGGCGGTAGTGAGACAACCACAGTCAACACAAACAGAACAATTCTGATATTTTTTTACACAAAATTGGTCTTTTGAGAGCCGATCGGATTGGTCAAATGACCAATTAGTGAAAAGAAATATCCGAATTGGGCTGTCTGTGTAAAAGCAGCCACATAGAGTCAGGGGAGGGTGGAAACACAAAGTTAGAGGTAACAGTATCACAGACATAACCACATACTAGTCAATTAATCCATGTGGCGTCAATAAGGCCAAAAATAATTTGGACAAGCTATTGTCCACTACAGGGGGGAGAACGGAAACAAAGGTAATAGCTTCCCAGACATCTACTTTACTATTGTCCACTACAGGGGGGAGAATGGAAACAAAGATATTAAGATAATAGCTTCCCAGACATCTACTTTACTATCGTCCACTACAGGGGGGAGAACGGAAACAAAGGTAATAGCTTCCCAGACATCTACTTTACTATCGTCCACTACAGAGGGGAGAATGGGCAGTGTCTTCTGTAAGTACATTGAGTAGCCAGCCAGGAGACTTCCAATTCATTTTTGATTTATTTATTTGCAGAAGGAGCTCTATGTTTGTAGCCTCTGGGACATTCTAATGACTTGATACCATCTGAAATACACAGCGAAAATATGGAATACTTTAATGACTTTTATCTCCCAAATTGGTACAAATTGTTATGGTATAGAGTATAAATTGATACGACTTTTACCATTTAAATGATTGAAAATGTATGATTTCAGTGTATTGTTTGTTGTTTTGGAGATCGTCTAGGTCTATATGATCTATATATATTATATCTATGATCTATAGACTATTTTCTAAGTTAAGATCACCTTTATTTTTCTTGGGATTACAGTCATATTTACAGTTCTACTGCAACATATGAATTGCCACAATGATGTTTGTCTGATTTCATAGTACAAGCTACTGTCCACTACAGGGAGTAAGGAAATCCCATCCACTGTTGTTGTGACGATCCATGCCAGGATTTATAAACTCACCCGGAGTTTGAGAGGAGCAACGTTCCTCTGTGTTCCACTCCACAGCTCCATCAGCAGGTCTCCGTAGCATTTAGCCATGTGACCTCGCATCCCGATGGGGTTGGTTCTGGACACACAAAATAACAAGTCAGAAAATGCTATTGATAAAAATAATGTATATGTTGAAAGATAATGATACAATAATTCCACTCTGAAACCTTATAATTGTCTGAAATTGATTAGAATCGTACAATTATAATCTGATATTGTGTGTAGTTTTAGTCAGAATTGGGTTAAACAATGTATCTGTATACTGGAAAAACAGACTGTCTGAGCAAGGCGTAGCTTAGGATTTGAACTTGTATGTGTGTGTGTGTGCCGAAGAAAAAAAACCCAGAACAGTTAAACTGTGTTTGTACCGACCTGGCTAGGCCTCTGAGGAACCTATGAGAGCATAGGGAGTACTTCTCAAGGTTTCCCTCATCTCGGGGGAATGGAATTGTCGGCTGGGTAGTGATACACTGTGGTGAGAACTATGGAGAAGGATACAACTCACCTACTGTCTGTGTGGAAGTATGTGCGTAGGATACCTACTGTCTGTGTGGAGGTATGTGCATAGGATACCTACTGTCTGTGTGGAAGTATGTGCGTAGGATACCTACTGTCTGTGTGGAAGTATGTGCATAGGATACCTACTGTCTGTGTGGAAGTATGTGCGTAGGATACCTACTGTCTGTGTGGAAGTATGTGCATAGGATACCTACTGTCTGTGTGGAAGTATGTGCGTAGGATACCTACTGTCTGTGTGGAAGTATGTGCGTAGGATACCTACTGTCTGTGTGGAAGTATGTGCGTAGGATACCTACTGTCTGTGTGGAAGTATGTGCGTAGGATACCTACTGTCTGTGTGGAAGTATGTGCGTAGGATACCTACTGTCTGTGTGGAAGTATGTGCGTAGGATACCTACTGTCTGTGTGGAAGTATGTGCGTAGGATACCTACTGTCTGTGTGGAAGTATGTGCGTAGGATACCTACTGTCTGTGTGGAAGTATGTGCGTAGGATACCTACTGTCTGTGTGGAAGTATGTGCGTAGGATACCTACTGTCTGTGTGGAAGTATGTGCGTAGGATACCTACTGTCTGTGTGGAAGTATGTGCGTAGGATACCTACTGTCTGTGTGGAAGTATGTGCGTAGGATACCTACTGTCTGTGTGTATGTATGTGATTAGGATACCTACTGTCTGTGTGGAAGTATGTGCGTAGGATACCTACTGTCTGTGTGGAAGTATGTGCGTAGGATACCTACTGTCTGTGTGTATGTATGTGATTAGGATACCTACTGTCTGTGTGGAAGTATGTGCGTAGGATACCTACTGTCTGTGTGGAAGTATGTGCGTAGGATACCTACTGTCTGTGTGGAAGTATGTGCGTAGGATACCTACTGTCTGTGTGGAAGTATGTGCGTAGGATACCTACTGTCTGTGTGGAAGTATGTGATTAGGATACCTACTGTCTGTGTGGAAGTATGTGATTAGGATACCTACTGTTTGTGTGGAAGTATGTGATTAGGATACCTACTGTTTGTGTGGAAGTATGTGATTAGGATACCTACTGTTTGTGTGGAAGTATGTGATTAGGATACCTACTGTCTGTGTGGAAGTATGTGATTAGGATACCTACTGTCTGTGTGGAAGTATGTGCGTAGGATACCTACTGTCTGTGTGGAAGTATGTGCGTAGGATACCTACTGTCTGTGTGGAAGTATGTGTGTAGGATACCTACTGTCTGTGTGGAAGTACGTGCGTAGGATACCTACTGTCTGTGTGGAAGTATGTGCGTAGGATACCTACTGTCTGTGTGTATGTATGTGATTAGGATACCTACTGTCTGTGTGTATGTATGTGATTAGGATACCTACTGTTTGTGTGGAAGTATGTGATTAGGATACCTACTGTCTGTGTGGAAGTATGTGATTAGGATACCTACTGTCTGTGTGTATGTATGTGATTAGGATACCTACTGTTTGTGTGGAAGTATGTGATTAGGATACCTACTGTTTGTGTGGAAGTATGTGATTAGGATACCTACTGTCTGTGTGTATGTATGTGATTAGGATACCTACTGTCTGTGTGTATGTATGTGATTAGGATACCTACTGTTTGTGTGGAAGTATGTGATTAGGATACCTACTGTCTGTGTGGAAGTATGTGATTAGGATACCTACTGTCTGTGTGTATGTATGTGATTAGGATACCTACTGTTTGTGTGGAAGTATGTGATTAGGATACCTACTGTTTGTGTGGAAGTATGTGATTAGGATACCTACTGTTTGTGTGGAAGTATGTGCGTAGGATACCTACTGTTTGTGTGGAAGTATGTGCCTAGGATACCTACTGTTTGTGTGGAAGTATGTGCGTAGGATACCTACTGTTTGTGTGGAAGTATGTGATTAGGATACCTACTGTTTGTGTGGAAGTATGTGCGTAGGATACCTACTGTTTGTGTGGAAGTATGTGCGTAGGATACCTACTGTTTGTGTGGAAGTATGTGCGTAGGATACCTACTGTTTGTGTGGAAGTATGTGATTAGGATACCTACTGTCTGTGTGGAAGTATGTGATTAGGATACCTACTGTCTGTGTGGAAGTATGTGCGTAGGATACCTACTGTCTGTGTGGAAGTATGTGCGTAGGATACCTACTGTCTGTGTGGAAGTATGTGATTAGGATACCTACTGTCTGTGTGTATGTATGTGATTAGGATACCTACTGTTTGTGTGGAAGTATGTGATTAGGATACCTACTGTCTGTGTGGAAGTATGTGATTAGGATACCTACTGTTTGTGTGGAAGTATGTGATTAGGATACCTACTGTCTGTGTGGAAGTATGTGATTAGGATACCTACTGTTTGTGTGGAAGTATGTGATTAGGATACCTACTGTCTGTGTGTATGTATGTGATTAGGATACCTACTGTCTGTGTGGAAGTATGTGATTAGGATACCTACTGTCTGTGTGGAAGTATGTGCGTAGGATACCTACTGTCTGTGTGGAAGTATGTGCGTAGGATACCTACTGTCTGTGTGTATGTATGTGCACAGCTATAAAATGGATGTCTTTGTATAATGGACTTCAGAATGTTCTGGTGAATAAACCGTACTATCTTTTTTCATAAGCTGAGTCTGACTAATTATTATTAAACCCATGGTCTTACAGATCTCGGGGATTGGTCAGAGCTATTGATTGTCAGTTATTATCATTGGGATTGAAAATCCCTCGTGACAGCTATCCAACAAGCTGTACACCTTTTCACGGACACACACAGGGACACACACACACACAGGGACGCACACAGACACACACACACAGGGACACACACACACAGGGACACACACACACACAGGGACACACACACACAGGGACACACACACACAGGGACACACACACACACACACAGGGACACACACACAGGGACACACACAGGGACAACACACAGGGACACACACACACACAGGGACACACACACACACAGGGACACACACACACACAGGGACACACACACACCAGGACACACACACACACAGGGACACACACACACAGGGACACACACACACAGGGACACCACACACACAGGGACACACACAGAGAGACACACACAGAGAGACACACACAGCTACCTGTTGAGTTCATAGAGGTGTCTTCCTGAGATGAAGTAGTCAGTGAGAGGCGTGGTGTTGCTCACACACTGGATACTAGAGTTCATAAAGCACGTGTTGCCTAGGTTACTGAGGCCCGTGGCACCCTTCTCCGTAGCAACTGGGGGGGGGGGGGGGGGGGGGGACATGTACAGTATTACATACATGTATGAAAGGTTTTAGGAGAGGAGGGGAGGGAGGTTAGAGACATAAATATACCTTAAATGCTGAAAGTGAAAGCTCTTGGTAACTGCATTGTACATGTATGTAACCGATGTACTGGTAGAAGGTGGCTGTGAATGTAAAGTGGGATGACGACGATGACGATGACGTACCTTTATGTTGGTCCATTGTACTGCTGTTGGCGATGAAGGACATCTCTTCTGGCCAGCTCATGTCTTTGTTTCGAACTAATAAAAACACAAGATGAAGGTTTTTACACATCGATGACTTACAGTAGTAAAGACGCGCTAAATCTTTTAAATCTTCTCTTTTTTTAAATCTGAAATATTCCAGTCAGTCCAGGTCTTTTTTTAAACATTTCAACACACTCAGCAGTCAGATAAACATTTGAATTACTGTGCTGAAAAGTCGTTTCGAACGTACCTTCGATAACTAAGTGCTGCTCGTCCTGGATCTTCAGGCCCTCCAGAGTGTGGTCCTCGTCATCCAGCAGGGTCAGACAGTTCTGGGGGGAGGAGAACCGGGTCAGATAGTTCTGGGGGGGAGGAGAACCGGGTCAGATAGTTCTGGGGGGGAGGAGAACCGGGTCAGATAGTTCTGGGGGGGGGGGGGGGGGGAGAACCCAGGGGGAGGAGAACCGGGTCATATAGTTATGGGGGGTGAGGAGAACCGGGTCAGACAGTTCTGGGGGAGAGCAGAACCGGGTCAGACAGTTCTGGGGGGGAGGAGAACCGGGTCAGATAGTTCTGCGGGGGGAGGAGAACCGGGTCAGATAGTTATGGGGGGGGAGGAGAACCGGGTCAAACCGGGTCTCTCTCTCTCTCTCTCACACACACACACACACACACACACACACACACACACACACACACACACACACACACACACACCTCGCTGTTGTAGAGCCACAGCCTCATGTCCTCGTCTTTGATGCGTAGCCTCTGAGACAGGTACAAGTGGATGTCCTTGATGGTGCCCACGCGGCTGAAACAGCCTGTATAGGCCAGGACACGCTTCAGAGGAGCGTTGGGGGAGGGAACGTTCCCTGGAGGGAGAGGGAGGGAGGGAGGAGAGAGGGGGAGGGAAAGAGGGCGAGGGAGTGAGCGAGCGAGAGGACGGGGGAGAGTGAATGGGCAATGAGGTGGGAGAGGGAGGAGAGAGAGGGGGAGGAGGGAGAGGAGAACACTCCAGCCTTTAGTGAACTATAAACTCATCAGAATTACTGAAAAGTCCTGTAATACTGTAAATACTCTTGTCACCCAGACTCACATGAACTTTAAGAAAATGAGTTAATTAAATCAAGACATTATTACAAGAGATAAGGAATAGTTCAGCTCGTGTAGGATGAGGTGTAAGGAAGCAGCAAGAAAGGGTGTTTTTAGATTAGGCCATTTAATTAATACAGACACGAGTCATTACATTAAAAAAGCCTCAGATCAAAAAAAGGCAACAAAATCTATATTAGTTTCAGTTAATAAAACAATTCATAAAAACGAAATGGAACTTGCTTATTATTGATTTGAAAAGTGAAAAATAAAACGTCTTAATATTGGTTGGTAATGCTTGTATTTCTGAAAGCAAACAGAAAGGGAAAATGAAAAGCCACCCATTCTCCCAGCAGCCTTGCTCTTTGGTCAGTGTGTCACCAATCATTGTGGGTGCGATTCCCGCTGAGGCCACCCATGCGTAACATGTATGACTAAGATAACAGCATCTGCTAAATGGTATGTATTCTATGTGGTTTTATCTATATGCCTGGTCAGCTGGTATTTGTGATCGGAGCCAAGCTAACTCCTCTGGGCCAGACATCTGATGGAGTGGTGATCTAATCGGACCGGTGCAGCGCTCTGTCTCACAGTGCCTCCGTGCAGCGCTCTGTCTCACAGTGCCTCCGTGCAGCGCTCTGTCTCACAGTGCCTCCGTGCAGCGCTCTGTCTCACAGTGCCTCCGTGCAGCGCTCTGTCTCACAGTGCCTCCGTGCAGCGCTCTAATGTCTCACAGTGCCTCTGTGCTGAGCTCTAATGTCTCACAGTGCCTCTGCACAGCGCTGTGAGGGTGGCATAGCCACGAGAAGTAAGGGTGGCATAGCCGTGAGAAGTAAGGGTAGCATAGCCGCGAGAAGTAAGGGTGGCATAGCCACGAGAAGTAAGGGTGGCATAGCCGTGAGAAGTAAGGGTGGCATAGCCGTGAGAAGTAAGGGTGGCATAGCCGTGAGAAGTAAGGGTGGCATAGCCGTGAGAAGTAAGGGTGACATAGCCGTGAGAAGTAAGGGTGGCATAGCCGTGAGAAGTAAGGGTGGCATAGCCGTGAGAAGTAAGGGTGGCATAGCCGTGAGAAGTAAGGGTGGCATAGCCGTGAGAAGTAAGGGTGGCATAGCCGTGAGAAGTAAGGGTGGCATAGCCGTGAGAAGTAAGGGTGGCATAGCCGTGAGATGTAAGGGTGGCATAGCCGTGAGAAGTAAGGGTGGCATAGCCACGAGAAGTAAGGGTGGCATAGCCACGAGAAGTAAGGGTGGCATAGCCGCGAGAAGTAAGGGTGACATAGCCGCGAGAAGTAAGGGTGACATAGCCGCGAGAAGAAAGGGTGACATAGCCGCGAGAAGAAGTAAGGGTGGCATAGCCGCGAGAAGAAGTAAGGGTGGCATAGCCGCGAGAAGAAGTAAGGGTGGCATAGCCGCGAGAAGTAAGGGTGACATAGCCGCGAGAAGTAAGGGTGACATAGCCGCGAGAAGTAAGGGTGACATAGCACAGGGGCATTGTCATGCTGAAACAGGAAAGGTCCTTCCCAAAACTGTTGCCACAAAGTTAGAAGAATAGTCTAGAATGTCATTGTATGCTATAGCATTGAGATTTCCCTTCACTGGAACTAAGGGGCCTGAACCATGAACAACAGCCCCAGACCATTATTCCTCCTCCACCAAACTTTACAGTCAGCACTATGCATTATGGGAAAGCAGCATTCTCCTGGCATCCGCCAAACCTGGACCAGTCCATTCTAATATCTTGATTAGGGCTGGACCAGTCCATTTTAGGGGCATGATTAGGGCTGGACCAGTCCATTTTAGGGGCATGATTAGGGCCGGTACCAGTCCATTTTAGGGGCATGATTAGGGCTGGACCAGTCCATTTTAGGGGCATGATTAGGGCCGGTACCAGTCCATTTTAGGGGCATGATTTGGGGTGGACCAGTCCATTAAAACAGCATGATTAGGGGTGGACCAGTCCATTATAACAACATGATTAGGGGTGGACCAGTCCATTATAACAGGATGATTAGGTGTGGACCAGTCCATTATAACAGCATGATTAGGGGTGGACCAGTCCATTATAACTCCATGATTAGGGGTGGACCAGTCCATTATAACAGCATGATTAGGGGCCGGACCAGTCCATTATAACAGCATGATTAGGGGTGGACCAGTCCATTATAACAGCATGATTAGGGGTGGACCAGTCCATTATAACAGCATGATTAGGGGCCGGACCAGTCCATTATAACAGAATGATTAGGGGTGGACCAGTCCATTATAACAGCATTATTAGGGGTGGACCAGTCCATTATAACAGCATGATTAGGGGTGGACCAGTCCATTATAACAGCATGATTAGGGGCCGGACCAGTCCATTATAACAGCATGATTAGGGGTGGACCAGTCCATTATAACAGCATGATTAGGGGTGGACCAGTCCATTATAACAGCATGATTAGGGGTGGACCAGTCCATTATAACAGCATGATTAGGGGCCGGACCAGTCCATTATAACAGAATGATTAGGGGTGGACCAGTCCATTATAACAGCATGATTAGGGGTGGACCAGTCCATTATAACAGCATGATTAGGGGCCGGACCAGTCCATTATAACAGAATGATTAGGGGTGGACCAGTCCATTATAACAGCATGATTAGGGGTGGACCAGTCCATTATAACAGCATGATTAGGGGTGGACCAGTCCATTATAACAGCATGATTAGGGGTGGACCAGTCCATTATAACAGAATAATTAGGGGTGGACTACAGTAGTAGTGTTTGTTGGCTCCTAGCAGGCTGTCTCTCTTTCTTGCTGCAGGCTTACATTACCTCTGGGGAGATGCTGGGGGAACATTCTCAGGCTGGTCATACCCATGTTAACCCAGATGTTGGACTGGGGGGTGCGTGTGGCGGGCTGCTGCCGCAGGAAGAGGAGGTAGCGTGGGAAGAGCTCCAGCTCAGCACGGCCTGTTTTCGTCTGCTGGATCACCTGGAGGAAAAGGAAAAGCATTGCATTCAACAATTACCTCTAAGGGCTGAACCCTAACTTCAGGTACACACACACCACACACTAAAACGTTCACAAAAATCATCCACAATAGTTTGAAAGCCTAGTGGTTAGAGCGTTGGACTAGTAACCGGAAGGTTGCAATTCAACCCCCCGAGCTGACAAGGTACAAATCTGTCGTTCCCTGAACAAGGCAGTTAACCCACTGTTCCTAGGCCGTCATTGTAAATAAGAATTTGTTCTTAACTGACTTTCCTAGTTTAAATAATGGTAAAAAAAAATCATTAAATCGTTAATCATTAAACAGTGAGGTGTGTTTTTAAAAGCATGATACTGTTTTAAACAAGTGTTTGATGCGATTTTCGATAGCACTTGTATCGATGTCAGAGTGGTTAGAGGGACAGTAGAGCCCTGAGTACCAGGCCATTAGGGCCTGATGGAGGGACAGTAGAGCCCTGAGTAGCAGGTCATTAGGACCTGATGGTAGTTAGAGCCCTGAGTACCAGACCATTAGGACCTGATGATCATTAGAGCCCTGAGTACCAGACCATTAGGACCTGATGGTAGTTAGAGCCCTGAGTACCAGACCATTAGGACCTGATGGTCGTTAGAGCCCTGAGTACCAGGCCATTAGGGCCCGATAGTCATTAGAACCATGAGTACCAGGCCATTAGGGCCTGATGGTCGTTAGAACCCTGAGTACCAGACCATTAGGACCTGATGGTCGTTAGAGCCCTGAGTACCAGGCCATTAGGGCCCGATGGTCATTAGAACCATGAGTACCAGGCCATTAGGGCCTGATGGTCGTTAGAACCCTGAGTACCAGGCCATTAGGGCCTGATGGTCATTAGAACCCTGAGTACCAGGCCATTAGGGCCTGATGGTCGTTAGAACCCTGAGTACCAGGCCATTAGGGCCTGATGGTCATTAGAGCCCTGAGTACCAGGCCATTAGGGCCTGATGGTCATTAGAGCCCTGAGTACCAGGTCATTAGGACCTGATGGTAGTTAGAGCCCTGAGTACCAGGCCATTAGGGCCTGATGGTCGTTAGAACCCTGAGAACCAGGCCATTAGGGCCTGATGGCCATTAGTAGTACCAACGTATGTCCAGACTGCATAAGAGGAGATTACAGTAACTCAAATGGTCACGTGGAAATGTTCTGCGCAGTCAGGACGGTAATACGGTCACCGCAACAGTCCTAGTTGGGGTCGTGTTGTGGTCCATCTACGGTCCATCGTGTGAGGGGTGGTCGTGTTGTGGTCCATCGTGTGAGGGGTGGTCGTGATGTGGTCCATCGTGTGAGGGGTGGTCGTGATGTGGTCCATCGTGTGAGGGGTGGTCGTGTTGTGGTCCATCGTGTGAGGGGTGGTCGTGTTGTGGTCCATCGTGTGAGGGGTGGTCGTGTTGTGGTCCATCGTGTGAGGGGTGGTCGTGTTGTGGTCCATCGTGTGAGGGGTGGTCGTGTTGTGGTCCATCGTGTGAGGGGTGGTCGTGTTGTGGTCCATCGTGTGAGGGGTGGTCGTGTTGTGGTCCATCGTGTGAGGGGTGGTCGTGTTGTGGTCCATCGTGTGAGGGGTGGTCGTGTTGTGGTCCATCGTGTGAGGGGTGGTCGTGTTGTGGTCCATCGTGTGAGGGGTGGTCGTGTTGTGGTCCATAGTGTGAGGGGTGGTCGTGTTGTGGTCCATAGTGTGAGGGGTGGTCGTGTTGTGGTCCATAGTGTGAGGGGTGGTCGTGTTGTGGTCCATAGTGTGAGGGGTGGTTGTGTTGTGGTCCATAGTGTGAGGGGTGGTTGTGTTGTGGTCCATAGTGTGAGGGGTGGTTGTGTTGTGGTCCATAGTGTGAGGGGTGGTTGTGTTGTGGTCCATAGTGTGAGGGATGGTTGTGTTGTGGTCCATCGTGTGAGGGGTGGTTGTGTTGTGGTCCATAGTGAGAGGGGTGGTTGTGTTGTGGTCCATAGTGAGAGGGGTGGTTGTGTTGTGGTACATAGTGAGAGGGGTGGTTGTGTTGTGGTCCATAGTGTGAGGGGTGGTTGTGTTGTGGTCCATAGTGTGAGGGGTGGTCGTGTTGTGGTCCATAGTGTGAGGGGTGGTCGTGTTGTGGGTCCATAGTGTGAGGGGTGGTCGTGTTGTGGGTCCATAGTGTGAGGGGTGGTCGTGTTGTGGGTCCATAGTGTGAGGGGTGGTCGTGTTGTGGGTCCATCGTGTGAGGGGTGGTCGTGTTGTGGGTCCATCGTGTGAGGGGTGGTCGTGTTGTGGGTCCATCGTGTGAGGGGTGGTCGTGTTGTGGTCCATTGTGTGAGGGGTGGTCGTGTTGTGGTCCATCGTGTGAGGGGTGGTCGTGTTGTGGTCCATCGTGTGAGGGGTGGTCGTGTTGTGGTCCATCGTGTGAGGGGTGGTCGTGTTGTGGGTCCATCGTGTGAGGGGTGGTTGTGTTGTGGTCCATAGTGAGAGGGGTGGTCGTGTTGTGGGTCCATCGTGTGAGGGGTGGTCGTGTTGTGGGTCCATCGTGTGAGGGGTGGTCGTGTTGTGGTCCATCGTGTGAGGGGTGGTTGTGTTGTGGTCCATAGTGAGAGGGGTGGTTGTGTTGTGGTCCATAGTGAGAGGGGTGGTTGTGTTGTGGTCCATAGTGAGAGGGGTGGTTGTGTTGTGGTACATAGTGTGAGGGGTGGTTGTGTTGTGGGTCCATAGTGTGAGGGGTGGTCGTGTTGTGGGTCCATCGTGTGAGGGGTGGTTATTGTCCATCCGTACCGGTCGTGGCAGGCTGAGGTTGGCTCCATACCAGTGGAACAGCGCCCTCCACACCGGCTCTGGCACCGTCTCAAAGTCCCTGCCCGACACCAGCTGTAAGGACTGGTTTAGCCGGCCTCCCTCCATGGTCAATGAGGGGGCCTGGGGGGGGGGGGGGTACAGGAGAGAGACAGGGGGTCAGAGGAGGACACGGATAAAACACATTACCTTCTCCTCCACTACTGAAGATGGATATACACAGGACATGCCTAATGTCTGGCCGTATCATCACAGAGCTCAGAGATAAGACCATGGACAGGAGGACAGAGAGACAGAGCCCAAATTTGAAACCCTTATTCAAGGTTTCAGAGACCTCTCTGATGAGAATAGGCTACCCGTCCTGTTGGGGGAGGACGCAGAGAGCTGTGGGTTGGCAGCGCACTACATTGCTTCCTGCCATTAGATGAGGGACACTGTCTGACAGACCAACCAACCTGCACATGTCCTCTTTGAGACGGAGAGAGAGACAGACGGAGAGAGTACACAGCGGCAGAATACCTGACCACTGTGACTGACCCAAAATTAAGGAAAGCTTTGACTATGTACAGACTCAGTGAGCATAGCCTTGCTATTGAGAAAGGCCGCCGTAGGCAGACATGGCTCTCAAGAGAAGACAGGCTATGTGCACACTGCCCACAAAATGAGGTGGAAACTGAGCTGCACTTCCTAACCTCCTGCCCAATGTATGACCATATTAGAGAGACATATTTCCCTCAGATTACACAGACCCACAAAGAATTCGAAAACAAATCCAATTTTGATAAACTCCCATATCTACTGGGTGAAATAACACAGTGTGACATCACAGCAGCAAGATTTGTGACCTGTTGCCACAAGAAAAGGGCAACCAGTGAAGAACAAACACCATTGTAAATACAACGCATATTTATGCTTATTTATTTTATCTTGTGTCCTTTAACCATTTGTACATTGTTAAAACACTGTATATATATAACATGACATTTGTAATGTCTTTATTGTTTTGAAACTTCTGTGAGTGTAATGTTTACTGTTCATTTTTATTGTTTATTTCACTTTATATATTATCTACCTCACTTGCTTCGGCAATGTTATCACATGTTTCCCATGCCAATAAAGCCCTTGAATTGAATTGAATTGAGAGACAGAGAGACAGACAGACGGAGAGGTAGAGACAGACGGAGAGAGAGACAGACAGACGGAGAGGTAGAGACAGACGGAGAGAGAGACAGACAGACGGAGAGGTAGAGACAGACGGAGAGAGAGACAGACAGACGGAGAGGTAGAGACAGACGGAGAGAGAGACAGACAGACGGAGAGGTAGAGACAGACGGAGAGAGAGACAGACAGACGGAGAGAGAGAGACAGACGGAGAGAGAGACAGACAGACGGAGAGAGAGACACAGACGGAGAGAGAGACAGACAGACGGAGAGAGAGACAGACAGACAGACGGAGAGAGACAGACAGACGGAGAGAGAGACACAGACGGAGAGAGAGACAGACAGACGGAGAGAGAGACAGACAGACAGACGGAGAGAGACAGACAGACGGAGAGGTAGAGACAGACGGAGAGAGACAGACAGACGGAGAGAGAGACAGACAGACGGAGAGAGAGAGACAGACGGAGAGAGAGAGACAGACGGACGGTTGGATGGAATAAAAACGTTTTCACCTTGAACTTAAATCAACAACTTGATGTTGGAAAATGTACAAGACAATGTATTAGATGTAACCACTATATAATATAGGGGGCAAACACACACCTTCATGGGGTCTGTGTTGACCAGGGGCTGGTTGTCGATGGCTCCAGGCCTCTGAGCTGCCAGCTGGGACTGAGAGAGGGAGGGGATGTGGCCGTTGGCCCCCGAGAAACACTGGTTGTTGTCTGACACGTTGTGTTGCCGGGCAAATGAGGTCTCTGTGGCTGAGGGGCCGGCCTGGGGGGTCACCACTGAGGAGGAGGGGGGGGGGGGGGGGGGGCGGCATCAGAGTAACACACTTTACAGTCAGGTTCAAGATCAGGAACACTGTACAGTCAGGTTCAAGTACAGGAACACTGTACAGTCAGGTTCAAGTACAGGAACACTGTACAGTCAGGTTCAAGTACAGGAACACTGTACAGTCAGGTTCAAGATCAGGAACACTGTACAGTCAGGTTCAAGATCAGGAACACTGTACAGTCAGGTTCAAGTACAGGAACACTGTACAGTCAGGTTCAAGATCAGGAACACTGTACAGTCAGGTTCAAGATCAGGAACACTGTACAGTCAGGTTCAAGATCAGGAACACTGTACAGTCAGGTTCAAGATCAGGAACACTGTACAGTCAGGTTCAAGATCAGGAACACTGTACAGTCAGGTTCAAGATCAGGAACACTGTACAGTCAGGTTCAAGATCAGGAACACTGTACAGTCAGGTTCAAGATCAGGAACACTGTACAGTCAGGTTCAAGATCAGGAACACTGTACAGTCAGGTTCAAGATCAGGAACACTGTACAGTCAGGTTCAAGATCAGGAACACTGTACAGTCAGGTTCAAGATCAGGAACACTGTACAGTCAGGTTCAAGATCAGGAACACTGTACAGTCAGGTTCAAGTACAGGAACACTGTACAGTCAGGTTCAAGTACAGGAACACTGTACAGTCAGGTTCAAGATCAGGAACACTGTACAGTCAGGTTCAAGATCAGGAACACTGTACAGTCAGGTTCAAGATCAGGAACACTGTACAGTCAGGTTCAAGATCAGGAACACTGTACAGTCAGGTTCAAGATCAGGAACACTGTACAGTCAGGTTCAAGATCAGGAACACTGTACAGTCAGGTTCAAGATCAGGAACACTGTACAGTCAGGTTCAAGATCAGGAACACTGTACAGTCAGGTTCAAGATCAGGAACACTGTACAGTCAGGTTCAAGATCAGGAACACTGTACAGTCAGGTTCAAGATCAGGAACACTGTACAGTCAGGTTCAAGATCAGGAACACTGTACAGTCAGGTTCAAGATCAGGAACACTGTACAGTCAGGTTCAAGATCAGGAACACTGTACAGTCAGGTTCAAGATCAGGAACACTGTACAGTCAGGTTCAAGATCAGGAACACTGTACAGTCAGGTTCAAGATCAGGAACACTGTACAGTCAGGTTCAAGATCAGGAACACTGTACAGTCAGGTTCAAGTACAGGAACACTGTACAGTCAGGTTCAAGTACAGGAACACTGTACAGTCAGGTTCAAGATCAGGAACACTGTACAGTCAGGTTCAAGATCAGGAACACTGTACAGTCAGGTTCAAGATCAGGAACACTGTACAGTCAGGTTCAAGATCAGGAACACTGTACAGTCAGGTTCAAGATCAGGAACACTGTACAGTCAGGTTCAAGATCAGGAACACTGTACAGTCAGGTTCAAGATCAGGAACACTGTACAGTCAGGTTCAAGTACAGGAACACTGTACAGTCAGGTTCAAGATCAGGAACACTGTACAGTCAGGTTCAAGATCAGGAACACTGTACAGTCAGGTTCAAGTACAGGAACACTGTACAGTCAGGTTCAAGTACAGGAACACTGTACAGTCAGGTTCAAGTACCCTTAGAGGGGATGTAAAAGGTTAAAACTAGTTTATAAAAACAGTAAATCATTAATTGATACGTAGTTTATAAATACACAAACAGTTTTAGGCTGGGTTTCTGTACAGCACTTTGAGATATCAGCTGATGTACGAAGGGCTATATAAATACATTTGATTTGATTTGATTTATAACCCATCATCTGAGGTTGTAACATTGTGCACAGCGCTCCCTAGTGGCCAGTCTGGTCACTGACCTGTGCTTTGTGTCTCTGTGGCTTCAGAGATGCTGAACACAGCATCAGGGGACCTCTCCTCTGAGGGGCTGGCTGGGCTGGGGACCACCAGACCTTCACCTACCCCTGGCTCCAGGGGGGCAGGCTCGACGGTGGCAGAGGCCTGAGGATTCCTCAGAGAGGAGAGGATAGAGGGCTGATCCACCAGGATGGACTTGTGGTCCTGGGGAGAGAGAGGAGAGGAAAGGATGGTCAGTAACCTTGGTGTGTTGTGATTATCATATTCTGCTCTTCAACTTAAGTTTGGCTTCCCAAACGACACCCCACTCCCTACGTAGGGCACTTGGCACCCTATTCCCTATGTAGTGCACTTGGCACCCCCCTCCCTACGTAGGGCACTTGGCACCCTATTCCCTACGTAGTGCACTTGGCACCCTATTCCCTACGTAGTGCACTTGGCACCCTATTCCCTACGTAGTGCACTTGGCACCCTATTCCCTACGTAGTGCACTTGGCACCCTATTCCCTACGTAGTGCACTTGGCACCCTATTCCCTACGTAGTGCACTTGGCACCCTATTCCCTACGTAGTGCACTTGGCACCCTATTCCCTATGTAGTGCACTTGGCACCCCCCTCCCTACGTAGTGCACTTGGCACCCTATGTAGGGCACTTGGCACCGCCCTCCCTAAGCAGGGCGCTTGGCACCGCCCTCCCTAAGTAGGGCACTTGGCACCGCCCTCCCTACGTAGGGAACTTGGCACCCTATCCCCTATGTAGTGCACTTGGCACCCTATTCCCTATGTAGTGCACTTGGCACCCTATCCTCTAAGTAGGGCACTTGGCACCGCCCTCCCTACGTAGGGCACTTGGCACCCTATCCCCTATGTAATGCACTTGGCACCCTATCCTCTATGTAGTGCACTTGGCACCCCCCTCCCTACGTAGTGCACTTGGCACCCTATTCCCTACGTAGTGCACTTGGCACCCTATGTAGGGCACTTGGCACCCTATGTAGGGCACTTGGCACCGCCCTCCCTAAGTAGGGCACTTGGCACCGCCCTCCCTAAGTAGGGCACTTGGCACCGCCCTCCCTAAGTAGGGCACTTGGCACCGCCCTCCCTAAGTAGGGCACTTGGCACCGCCCTCCCTAAGTAGGGCACTTGGCACCACCCTCCCTAAGTAGGGCACTTGGCACCGCCCTCCCTAAGTAGGGCACTTGGCACCGCCCTCCCTACGTAGTGCACTTGGCACCCTATTCCCTATGTAGTGCACTTGGCACCCTATCCTCTAAGTAGGGCACTTGGCACCGCCCTCCCTACGTAGGGCACTTGGCACCCTATCCCCTATGTAGTGCACTTGGCACCCTATCCTCTATGTAGTGCACTTGGCACCCCCCTCCCTACGTAGTGCACTTGGCACCCTATTCCCTACGTAGTGCACTTGGCACCCTATGTAGGGCACTTGGCACCGCCCTCCCTAAGTAGGGCACTTGGCACCGCCCTCCCTAAGTAGGGCACTTGGCACCCTATCCCCTATGTAGTGCACTTGGCACCCTATTCCCTATGTAGTGCACTTGGCACCCTATTCCCTATGTAGTGCACTTGGCACCCTATCCCCTATGTAGTGCTCTTGGCACCCTATCCCCTATGTAGTGCTCTTGGCACCCTATCCCC
The DNA here is from genome assembly GCF_002021735.2 of Oncorhynchus kisutch. Lineage (NCBI taxonomy): Eukaryota > Metazoa > Chordata > Actinopteri > Salmoniformes > Salmonidae > Oncorhynchus > Oncorhynchus kisutch. The sequence continues at coordinate 6,256,441 of NC_034191.2, forward strand.
TATGTAGTGCTCTTGGCACCCTATTCCCTATGTAGTGCTCTTGGCACCCTATCCCCTATGTAGTGCTCTTGGCACCCTATCCCCTATGTAGCGCACTACGTTTGACCCTACGGGCCAATTTGGGAAGCAGGTTTGGACTTCCACTCACATATCTGACGTGGTCCTTCCACAGCTTCCACCACTGGCTGGAGATGAGGAACCTGTTCTCACCAGGCTGAAGCCCACGTCTGGCCTCTCTGTCCAGCCACCCCCTGAACACACACACACACACACGAGATTGCAGAGCTTTAAAAAGTGTAGAGGTGTAAAACACAAGAGTTCATCGGGAGATGTTTATACCTGATGATTTGTCCCTCCTCGTCAGGGGTAGCAGGCCGAAGCCCCAGGACAATGTGGGACACCTGCAGAAAACACACACAGAAAGTAAACTACAAAACAGAGACACACACACACACACCTGGAACAAACCACAACATGAATGTGTGTGTGTGTGTGTGTGTGTGTGTGTGTGTGTGTGTGTTTTCTAACCTGGAACAGCAGGTTGAGGAACTCGTTGGCCAGAGCGCTCTTCACACTCCATATTTGGTAGTCCTCTAGGGTCAGGTGACCCAGCTGTGTGTGCGGGGGTCAAAGGTTAGGGTCAAATACAACAAGGACTAAATGTCAGTGGACAGCAGTTGCATTCTGAGAATTATAGTCCCAAACACATTACAGACATAAAAATACTATTACATTATTTTTTTTTAAACTAGGCAAGTCAGTTAATAACAAATTCTTATTCACATTGACGGCCTACCGGGGAACAATGGCCTTGTTCAGGGGCAGAACGACATATTTGTACCTTGTCAGCTCGGGGATTCGATCCTGCAACCTTTCGGCCCAACGCTCTAACCACTAGGCTACCTGCCGTCCCTCCGCTCTAACCACTGGGCTACCTGCCGTCCCTACACTCTAACCACTGGGCTACCTGCCGTCCCTACGCTCTAACCACTAGGCTACCTGCCGTCCCTCCGCTCTAACCACTGGGCTACCTGCCGTCCCTACGCTCTAACCACTAGGCTACCTGCCGCCCCTCCGCTCTAACCACTAGGCTACCTGCCGCCCCTCCGCTCTAACCACTAGGCTACCTGCCGCCCCTCCGCTCTAACCACTAGGCTACCTGCCGCCCCTCCACTCTAACCACTAGGCTACCTGCCGCCCCTCCACTCTAACCACTAGGCTACCTGCCGCCCCTCCACTCTAACCACTAGGCTACCTGCCGCCCCTACACTCTAACCACTAGGCTACCTGCCGCCCCTACACTCTAACCACTAGGCTACCTGCCTCCTCTACACTCTAAACACTAGGCTCCCTGCCGTCCCATAAACACCTGATATATCTCCTAGAAGAGTCTCACCTTGGTCGTGTCGTGCATCTTCAGGATTCCATCCACTATGTCCGACACGTTGGTGAGCAGCTCCTAGAAAACAGGACAACAAGAATCAAAACTGAGGTAACTTATCAAACCCAACCACCTCCAACACACTAGCCGTTTAGCCTGTATCCCAGCAGTACTTACAGAGAGTGTGTGTGTGTGTCCACCAGGCTTAGGAGTATACCTAATACCGGGGTATTTGGAAAAAATCCACGGGATACCGTCAAAACTATTTATTAGAAATGTTTCAATAAATGTGAATATTTATAGCTACTTATTTAAAAGTTCGAACCTGCAGGCAACTTGTGCAATACGTTTAGAAGATAAAGATCTTCATTTCACCCATGTCACATCATTGTATTTTTTAAAGAAGTTCACCGTAGTTCCCCAGAACAGTTGAGACAGGCAACGTGTTTGTTTGTAAAGATCACAAGGGGGACAAAGTGGGAGCTGGTGAATCCATAGAGGTTTTTATCTACCGGCGAGTCTCTCAGTTGTGATGAAGTTACACTCGTATACAATTCAATACTACATGTTTACCATCAGATAGAGATCTTAGAATGGCTTTCTACCAGAAGACCAAGAGCTCTGGATGAGTTATCTTTCCCCTGTAGCGTTTCTTCCTCCTGCGTGCTCCCTCCTCCTCCTCACCCTCCCTTTGCTCTGTGTACACATGCTGCTCTTCCTTCAGAAAAGCATCACAACTTAGTTAATTTGCTTTCCTTTCTGAATGTCCACACGACAAAAATAACCTTCGGTTAGCTGCTAGCTATGCTTGTATAACGTTAAGAGCTGGATGTGCCCGTCTTTGCAATTAGTTTGTTTGTTTTAGCTCGTTAGCATTTAGCTAACAGCGTTTATTTGATTTCACTATTAGTTTGTGTGAATTTTGTTGGGTATTCTGGTAAAAGAGGCGCAATGGGCTTTTCTTGCGTTTTTACAGGGAGTGTGTGTGTGACTACCAGTACTCACGGGGAGTGTGTGTGTGACTACCAGTACTCACAGTGAGTGTGTGTGTGTGACTACCAGTACTCACAGTGAGTGTGTGTGTGTGACTACCAGTACTCACAGTGAGTGTGTGTGTGTGTGTGACTACCAGTACTCACAGTGAGTGTGTGTGTGTGTGTGTGACTACCAGTACTCACAGGGAGTGTGTGTGTGTGTGTGACTACCAGTACTCACAGGGAGTGTGTGTGTGTGTGTGACTACCAGTACTCACAGGGAGTGTGTGTGTGACTACCAGTACTCACAGGGAGTGTGTGTGTGACTACCAGTACTCACAGGGAGTGTGTGTGTGACTACCAGTACTCACAGGGAGTGTGTGTGTGACTACCAGTACTCAAGGGGAGTGTGTGTGTGACTACCAGTACTCAAGGGGAGTGTGTGTGTGACTACCAGTACTCACGGGGAGTGTCTGTGTGACTACCAGTACTCACAGGGAGTGTGTGTGTGACTACCAGTACTCAAGGGGAGTGTGTGTGTGACTACCCGTACTCACGGGGAGTGTGTGTGTGACTACCAGTACTCACGGGGAGTGTGTGTGTGACTACCAGTACTCACGGGGAGTGTGTGTGTGACTACCAGTACTCACGGGGAGTGTGTGTGTGTGTGACTACCAGTACTCACAGTGAGTGTGTGTGTGTGTGACTACCAGTACTCACAGTGAGTGTGTGTGTGTGTGACTACCAGTACTCACAGTGAGTGTGTGTGTGTGTGACTACCAGTACTCACAGTGAGTGTGTGTGTGATTACCAGTACTCACGGGGAGTGTGTGTGTGACTACCAGTACTCACGGGGAGTGTGTGTGTGACTACCAGTACTCACGGGGAGTGTGTGTGTGACTACCAGTACTCACGGGGAGTGTGTGTGTGCGATTGTCTTTCCACACCTCCAGGAGTGCGACCACCATTTCATGGATTTCGTCTCGAGACAGAACCCCATCCCGGTCCACATCAAACACTTTGAAACAAACTGGGGAAACAAGAAAGAAGGGAACATACAAAAATATTCACCAACTGATTCAGCTGGTGACTAAGTCTACCTCGGACCAAACCTAGAGATCCTTCGAAGTAATCTCTGATTGATCTTATTTGAACAAATACACCAGAGAAATATGTTTCTGCTGGTGTCTTCGTCCCAAGACATTAGCGGCCGTTGCCCAGTTGTTTGTTCATGGAGATGTGAGAAGACAAAAATCCAAGCTTTGTGACATCACAAAGAGGACCTTTAAAAACTTCCGTGAACAGGCTTTAATTAGTATTTAAATTTTTACATTATCTTTATTTTAGTGACTTTGATTTTATTTCAGCTAATCCCTGAACCTGATTTAACTTTGAACCTCTTGGCAGATGTCTTCAATACCGTTGTGGACAATCATGCTCCCATCAAAAACAATGAAGGGTTAAAAAGGTAGATTGAATGGTAGACAAGAGAACCTTGTTTCTCATGGTCTGAGAGTCTTTAGGTGCATTTTGGCAAACTCCAAGGGGGCTTGTCAGGTGCCTTATACTGAGGAGTGGCTTCCGTCTGGCCACTCTACCATAAAGGCCTGATTGGTGGAGTGCTACAGAGATGGTTGTCCTTCTGGAAGGTTCTCCCTATCTCTACAGAGGAACTCTGGAGCGCTGTCAGAGTGACCATCGGGTTCTTGGTCCCACCTTTGACCAAGGTCCTTCTCCCCTGATTGCTCCGTTTGGCCGGGCGACCAGCTCTAGGAAAAGTCTTTGCGGTTCCGGACTTCTTCCATTTAAGAATGATGGAGGCCACTGTGTTCCTGGGAACCTTCAAAGCTGCAGAAATGTTTTAGCAACTTTCCCCAGATCTGTGCCTCGACACAATCATGTCTCGGAGCTCATCAGACAATTCCTTCGACCTCATGGCTTGGTTTTTGCTCTGACATGCACGGTCAATTGTGGGACCTTATATAGACAGGTGTGTGCCTTTCCAAATCATGTCCAAATCAATTATGGCCAAACTGCCTGGCCGGTTCCCCTCTTTCCACTGGGATTCTCTGCCTCTAACCCTATTACAGGGGCTGAGTCACTGGCTTACTAGGGCTCTTTCATACCGTCCCTGGAAGGGGTGCGTCACTTGAGTGGGTTGAGTCACTGATGTGATCTTCCTGTCTGGGTTGGCGCCCCCCCTTGGGTTGTGCCGTGGTGGAGATCTTTGTGGGCTATACTCGGCCTTGTCTCAGGATGGTAAGTTGGTGGTTGAAGATATCCCTCTAGTGGTGTGGGGGCTGTGCTTTGGCAAAGTGGGTGGGGTTATATCTTTCCTGTTTGGCCCTGTCCGGGGATGTCATCGGATGGGGCCACAGTGTCTCCTGACCCCTCCTGTCTCAGCCTCCAGTATTTATGCTGCAGTAGTTTGTGTCGGGGGGCTAGGGTCAGTTTGTTATATCTGGAGTACTTCTCCTGTCCTATCTGGTGTCCTGTGTGAATTTAAGTATGCTCTCTCTAATTCTCTCTTTCCCTCTCTCTCGGAAGACCTGTGCCCTAGGACCATGCCTCAGGACTACCGGGCACGATGACTCCTTGCTGTCCCCAGTCCACCTGCCTGTGATTATTATTATTTGACCATGCTGGTCATTTATGAACATTTGAACATCTTGGCCATGTTCTGTTATAATCTCCACCCGGCACAGACAGAAGAGGACTGGCCACCCCACATAGCCTGGTTCCTCTCTAGGTTTCTTCCTAGGTTTTGGCCTTTCTAGGGAGTTTTTCCTAGCCACCGTGCTTCTACACCTGCATTGCTTGCTGTTTGGGGTTTTAGGCTGGGTTTCTGTACAGCACTTTGAAATATAAGCTGATGGACGAAGGGCTATATAAATACATTTGATTTGAATTTACCACAGGTGGACTCCAATCAAGTTGAAAAAAGATCTCAAGGATGATCAATGGAAACAGGATGCACCTGAGCTCAATTTTGAGTTTCATAGCAAAGGGTCTGAATACTTATGTAAATGAGGTATTTCATTTTTTTTATATAAATTTGCAAAAATGTCTGTAAACCTGTTTTCGCTTTGTCATTCTCTTCTTATTTCACCAGGTAGGCCAGTTGAAAACATGGGGTGGTGTGAGTCGATTGATGAGGATAATTTAAAAAATTTTTTTTTTTAAATAGCATCCATTTTAGAAAAAGTGGACAAAGTCAAGGGGTCTGAATACTTTCCGGATGTTTAATGTGTATTTTATATTATTTATTTTATTTTGTATTATATTATACAGGAAGCATTTGAAAAAAAAAGACCTACGGTATCGGTATGTCTTCCATGTCAAAACAAAAAGGTTAAATAAAATAAAGCTGCAGTCGCTGTTCAACCCGCAGTTGTACCAAAGTAATTCTGCTAGTCATCTGTTTTCCTCAGTGTTGTGTCATCTGTTTTCCTCAGTGTTGTGTCATCTGTTTTCCTCAGTGTTGTCATCTGTTTTCCTCAGTGTTGTGTCATCTGTTTTCCTCCTCAGTGTTGTCATCTGTTTTCCTCAGTGTTGTGTCATCTGTTTTCCTCCTCAGTGTTGTGTCATCTGTTTTCCTCCTCAGTGTTGTGTCATCTGTTTTCCTCCTCAGTGTTGTGTCATCTGTTTTCCTCAGTGTTGTGTCATCTGTTTTTACTTATTTTACCTTTATTTAACGAGGCAAGTCAGTTAGGGAAAAAAAATATATATTTTCAATGACGGCCTAGGAACAGTGGGTTAACTGTTCAGGGGCAGAACGACAGATGTTTACCTTATCTCTGGGATTCGATTTTGCAACCTTTCGGTTACTAGTCCATCGCTCTAACCACTAGGCTACCCTGCCGCCTCTACACTCTAACCACTAGGCTACCTGCCTCCTCTACACTCTAACCACTAGGCTACCCTGCCGCCTCTACACTCTAACCACTAGGCTACCTGCCTCCTCTACACTCTAACCACTAGGCTACCCTGCCGCCTCTACACTCTAACCACTAGGCTACCCTGCCTCCTCTACACTCTAACCACTAGGCTACCCTGCCGCCTCTACACTCTAACCACTAGGCTACCCTGCCGCCCCAATTCCTCCGTGTTGTCTGCATTACTTAGATCTTAGAGTCTTAACATTCCAATATCTGCTGTCATTTCCAAGAGTGAAAATGTAATTTTAAGGCCTTATGATAATTTAGCCGACAGGGTAGATGACACACTAATGACTATTCAGAGGCAGTCGACATAAGAAGAAGAGAACAAACATCCACAGGGTTAAAGCTCTGCCTCTCTGCTTCTCTTCCACTCACATGCACCATAATGTGTGGAAGGAAACCTTATAGGTTGGGGAAATCTCCACCGACGAGAACAGATCACACAGTAGCTCTTACATTTCTGCCTCTCGGCGACGGGCCCCCGGCAACAGGCAGACAGGCCACAGGAGATCTCCTTAAAGTCGATGTGATTGTCCCGGTTCTCATCAAAGGCATGAAACAAACCTGGAAAACATGATCAAAAGCCAAGTATGCCAAATTAGCCAAGTTCTACTATAAAATGTATCTTTGTAAAAAGGAAATTGTTTTTATTCAAGCCCTCACACAAAGCTGAGGGGAACTCGTCCAACCGGATCACAGGGATCACATTTACAGTCATAAATGTTAACGTAATTTTTGTATTTTACATCATGAACCACAGATTGAAATATATAACAGAAATTCTGACAGAAACGTATAAATATTCATGGTGTTTAGTTATATATTTTTTAAAAAAAGTGCTAGACATGCATAACATGACTTTTCAAAACAGAAAGCCACCCAACCCCACTGCTCGTGTTGTGAGATACATTTCTTTGTTTGAAGGAAAACATGGGGGTTTGGGCCCAGACATAGCCGCTGGGCTGGCCTTGGGGAGAGGTGTGTCTTCACACTAAAACCCGCCCACTCGAAAGACCTTCATTGGGCCTCGCTTTGGAAGCCAGTGGAGTGAGAGGGAGCAGAAGGTCACTAAGCTGCTACTATTGACGCCAAACTCAAAACACAGCCAACGACAAGATAAAAATGGCCAACATTCTCCTGTTCAGGTCATTGTCGACATGTTTGCCCTTATAATCAAGTTAGCCTGCTAGCTACATGCTAGCTAACGTTAGCTGCTAACTGTTAGCTGCTAACGGTTAGCTGCTAACCGTTAGCTGCTAACCGTTAGCTGCTAACCGTTAGCTGCTAACCGTTAGCTGCTAACCGTTAGCTGCTAACTGTTAGCTGCTAACCGTTAGCTGCTAACTGTTAGCTGCTAACTGTTAGCTGCTAACCAATGCAGCTATAAGCAAAACGTTAGCTAGCACAAAAGACACCACTTCCCAAGGCCAGCCCAGCCGGTATGGTTGGGACAAACCCCCATGTTTTCACAACACAAGCAGTGGTGCGGGGGCTTCTGTGGTCAAAAGCAATCTGTGCTTTTAATGTACGTAATCCCAAACAACATGGTCCTAAACGTTGAGAGACCATCAGAATTGCTTCTCAATCAAATAATCCATACACAATATGTACGTGTACAAAGTATGGCATTTAAAACATAATTTTGTGAGTGTTTGAATGTTCATGGGTAACTGTCTGGCTGGGGGGGGGGGGGGGGGGGGGGGGCACCAGGTCCCCATAATAATCTACCTGGCATCACAAACACACATCAGAAACATTACATACCTTCACTTAGCGAAGCGTGAATAGGAGGAGAGACCAGTGGGACAAAAGTTTCCAAGTCAAAGCGTCCGGTCCTGGACTGGGCTTTCAGCAGCCAATAGCGCTTCTCCAAGTCAATGATATCAGACTCTTCTACTGTAGGAGGAGAGAAGAAGAAAACACTTTTTTTTAATTTTTATAATCAAAATAGCAACCAATCGAGAGTGATTTTTGTAGATTCGCTGAGCAACATCTTACTAGAACACAAGTCACATGCCCCAACAGTGTAGATTTCCAACCAGCCTCGGTTCATCTCTACATGGTGCTATAGGGGAGTACATGGTGCTATAGGGGAGTACATGGTGCTATAGGGGAGTACATGGTGCTATAGGGGAGTACATGGTGCTATAGGGGAGTACATGGTGCTATAGGGGAGTACATGGTGCTATAGGGGACTGCATGGTGCTATAGGGGACTGCATGGTGCTATAGGGGACTGCATGGTGCTATAGGGGACTGCATGGTGCTATAGGGGACTGCATGGTGCTATAGGGGACTGCATGGTGCTAAAGGGGATTGCATGGTGCTATAGGGGAGTACATGGTGCTATAGGAGAGTACATGGTGCTATAGGGGGCCACATGGGGGCCACATGGTGCTATAGGGGGCCACATGGTGCTATAGGGGGCCACATGGCGCTATAGGGGGCCACATGGCGCTATAGGGGGCCACATGGCGCTATAGGGGACCACATGGCGCTATAGGGGACCACATGGTGCTATAGGGGGCCACATGGTGCTATAGGGGGCTACATGGTGCTATAGGGGGCTACATGGTGCTATAGGGGGCTACATGGTGCTATAGGGGACTACATGGTGCTATAGGGGGCTACATGGTGCTATAGGGGGCTACATGGTGCTATAGGGGACTACATGGTGCTATAGGGGACTACATGGTGACTACATGGTGCTATAGGGGACTGCATGGTGCTATAGGGGACTACATGGTGACTACATGGTGCTATAGGGGACTACCTGGTGACTACATGGTGCTATAGGGGACTACATGGCGCTATAGGGGTCTGCATGGTGCTATAGGAGACTGCATGGTGCTATAGGGGACTACATGGTGACTACATGGTGCTATAGGGGTCTGCATGGTGCTATAGGGGACTGCATGGTGCTATAGGGGACTGCATGGTGCTATAGGGGACTACATGGTGCTATAGGGGACTACATGGTGACTACATGGTGCTATAGGGGACTACATGGTGCTATAGGGGTCTGCATGGTGCTATAGGAGACTGCATGGTGCTATAGGAGACTGCATGGTGCTATAGGGGACCACATGGTGCTATAGGGGACCACATGGTGACTACATGGTGACTAGATGGTGCTATAGGGGACTACATGGTGACCACATGGTGCTATAGGGGACCACATGGCGCTATAGGGGTCTACATGGTGACCACATGGTGCTATAGGGGACCACATGGCGCTATAGGGGACTACGTGGTGCTATAGGGGACTACGTGGTGCTATAGGGGACTACATGGTGACTACATGGTGCTATAGGGGACTGCATGGTGCTATAGGGGACTGCATGGTGCTATAGGGGACTGCATGGTGCTATAGGGGACTACATGGTGACTACATGGTGCTATAGGGGACTACATGGTGACTACATGGTGCTATAGGGGACTACATGGTTCTATAGGAGACTGCATGGTGCTATAGGAGACTACATGGTGCTATAGGAGACCACATGGTGCTATAGGGGACCACATGGTGACTACATGGTGACTAGATGGTGCTATAGGGGACCACATGGTGCTATAGGGGACCACATGGTGACTACATGGTGACTAGATGGTGCTATAGGGGACCACATGGTGCTATAGGGGACCACATGGTGACTACATGGTGACTAGATGGTGCTATAGGGGACCACATGGTGCTATAGGGGACTACATGGTGACCACATGGTGCTATAGGGGACCACATGGCGCTATAGGGGACAGCATGGTGCTATAGGGGACCACATGGTGCTATAGGGGACTACATGGTGCTATAGGAGACCACATGGTGCTATAGGGGACCACATGGTGACTACATGGTGACTAGATGGTGCTATAGGAGACCACATGGTGCTATAGGGGACCACATGGTGCTATAGGAGACCACATGGTGCTATAGGGGACCACATGGTGCTATAGGGGACCACATGGTGACTACATGGTGACTAGATGGTGCTATAGGGGACCACATGGTGCTATAGGGGACCACATGGCGCTATAGGGGACTACGTGGTGCTATAGGGGACTACATGGTGACCACATGGTGCTATAGGGGACCACATGGCGCTATAGGGGACTACGTGGTGCTATAGGGGACTACATGGTGACTGCATGGTGCTATAGGGGACTGCATGGTGCTATAGGGGACTGCATGGTGCTATAGGGGACTACATGGTGCTATAGGGGACTACATGGTGACTACATGGTGCTATAGGGGACTACATGGTGCTATAGGAGACTGCATGGTGCTATAGGAGACTACATGGTGCTATAGGAGACCACATGGTGCTATAGGAGACCACATGGGGACCACATGGTGCTATAGGGGACCACATGGTGCTATAGGGGACTACATGGTGACCACATGGTGCTATAGGGGACCACATGGCGCTATAGGGGACAGCATGGTGCTATAGGGGACCACATGGTGCTATAGGGGACTACATGGTGACTACATGGTGCTATAGGGGACTGCATGGTGCTATAGGGGACTACATGGTGACTACATGGTGCTATAGGGGACTGCATGGTGCTATAGGGGACTGCATGGTGCTATAGGGGACTGCATGGTGCTATAGGGGACTGCATGGTGCTATAGGGGACTGCATGGTGCTATAGGGGACCACGTGGTGACTACATGGTGCTATAGGGGACAGCATGGTGCTATAGGGGACTGCATGGTGCTATAGGGGACTGCATGGTGCTATAGGGGACCACATGGTGCTATAGGGGACCACACGGCGCTATAGGGGACCACGTGGTGACTACATGGTGCTATAGGGGACAGCATGGTGCTATAGGGGACTGCATGGTGCTATAGGGGACTGCATGGTGCTATAGGGGACCACATGGTGCTATAGGGGACCACATGGTGATTTTGGGGACCACATGGTGATTTTGGGGACCACATGGTGCTATAGGGGACCACGTGGTGACTACATGGTGCTATAGGGGACAGCATGGTGACTACATGGTGCTATAGGGGACTACATGGTGCTATAGGAGACCACAAGGTGACCAAATGGTGCTATAGGGGACTACATGGTGCTATAGGGGACTACATGGGGACCACACGGCGCTATAGGGGACCACGTGGTGACTACATGGTGCTATAGGGGACAGCATGGTGCTATAGGGGACTGCATGGTGCTATAGGGGACTGCATGGTGCTATAGGGGACTGCATGGTGCTATAGGGGACCACATGGTGCTATAGGGGACCACATGGTGCTATAGGGGACCACATGGTGATTTTGGGGACCACATGGTGATTTAGGGGACCACGTGGTGACTACATGGTGCTATAGGGGACAGCATGGTGACTACATGGTGCTATAGGGGACTACATGGTGCTATAGGAGACCACAAGGTGACTACATGGTGCTATAGGGGACTACATGGTGCTATAGGGGACTACATGGTGCTATAGGGGACTACATGGTGCTATAGGAGACCACAAGGTGACTACATGGTGCTATAGGGGACCACATGGTGACTACATGGTGACTAGATGGTGCTATAGGGGACCATATGGTGCTATAGGGGACTACATGGTGACCACATGGTGCTATAGGGGACCACATGGTGCTATAGGGGACTACATGGTGCTATAGGGGACTGCATGGTGCTATAGGGGACTACATGGTGACTACATGGTGCTATAGGGGACCACATGGTGCTATAGGGGACTACATGATGCTATAGGGGACCACACGGCGCTATAGGGGACCACACGGCGCTATAGGGGACCACATGGTGCTATAGGGGACTACACGGCGCTATAGGGGACCACACGGCGCTATAGGGGACCACACGGCGCTATAGGGGACCACACGGCGCTATAGGGGACCACGTGGTGACTACATGGTGCTATAGGGGACTACATGGTGATTTTGGGGACCACATGGTGCTATAGGGGACCACATGGTGCTATAGGGGACCACATGGTGCTATAGGGGACCACATGGTGCTATAGGGGACCACATGGTGATTTTGGGGACCACATGGTGCTATAGGGGACCACGTGGTGACTACATGGTGCTATAGGGGACAGCATGGTGCTATAGGGGACCACATGGTGCTATAGGGGACCACGTGGTGACTACATGGTGCTATAGGGGACTACATGGTGATTTTGGGGACCACATGGTGCTATAGGGGACCACATGGTGATTTTGGGGACCACATGGTGCTATAGGGGACCACGTGGTGACTACATGGTGCTATAGGGGACAGCATGGTGCTATAGGGGACAGCATGGTGACTACATGGTGCTATAGGGGACTACATGGTGCTATAGGAGACCACAAGGTGACTACATGGTGCTATAGGGGACTACATGGTGACTACATGGTGCTATAGGGGACTACACGGTGCTATAGGAGACCACAAGGTGACTACATGGTGCTATAGGGGACCACATGGTGACTACATGGTGCTATAGGGGACCATATGGTGCTATAGGGGACTACATGGTGACCACATGGTGCTATAGGGGACCACACGGCGCTATAGGGGACCACACGGCGCTATAGGGGACCACATGGTGCTATAGGGGACCACATGGTGCTATAGGGGACTACACGGCGCTATAGGGGACCACACGGCGCTATAGGGGAACACACGGCGCTATAGGGGACCACATGGTGCTATAGGGGACCACATGGTGCTATAGGGGACCACGTGGTGACTACATGGTGCTATAGGGGACTACATGGTGATTTTGGGGACCACATGGTGATTTTGGGGACCACATGGTGCTATAGGGGACCACATGGTGATTTTGGGGACCACATGGTGCTATAGGGGACCACGTGGTGACTACATGGTGCTATAGGGGACAGCATGGTGCTATAGGGGACAGCATGGTGACTACATGGTGCTATAGGGGACCACGTGGTGACTACATGGTGCTATAGGGGACTACATGGTGATTTTGGGGACCACATGGTGCTATAGGGGACCACATGGTGCTATAGGGGACCACATGGTGATTTTGGGGACCACATGGTGCTATAGGGGACCACGTGGTGACTACATGGTGCTATAGGGGACAGCATGGTGCTATAGGGGACAGCATGGTGACTACATGGTGCTATAGGGGACTACATGGTGCTATAGGAGACCACAAGGTGACTACATGGTGCTATAGGGGACTACATGGTGACTACATGGTGCTATAGGGGACTACATGGTGATTTTGGGGACCACATGGTGCTATAGGGGACCACATGGTGCTATAGGGGACCACATGGTGATTTTGGGGACCACATGGTGCTATAGGGGACCACGTGGTGACTACATGGTGCTATAGGGGACAGCATGGTGCTATAGGGGACAGCATGGTGACTACATGGTGCTATAGGGGACTACATGGTGCTATAGGAGACCACAAGGTGACTACATGGTGCTATAGGGGACCACATGGTGACTACATGGTGACTAGATGGTGCTATAGGGGACTACATGGTGACCACATGGTGCTATAGGGGACCACACGGCACTATAGGGGACCACACGGCGCTATAGGGGACCACACGGCGCTATAGGGGACCACACGGCGCTATAGGGGACCACACGGCGCTATAGGGGACCACACGGCGCTATAGGGGACCACACGGCGCTATAGGGGACCACACGGCGCTATAGGGGACCACATGGTGCTATTGGGAACCACATGGTGCTATAGGCAACCACAACGATGACATCATATGTTTTCATGGTTCCATTCTGATGGGCATATGGATGATGGACAGCTTTGGAACGAGCAGCACAGAGGATAGTAGTCTTTAGTAGTCGTCTGACAACGGATCTTTTTTTTAAATTATTTTTTTCCCTCCAGATTTCCTGCTTATTTCCCGATTCCAGGAATCTTCCAAAATGGATTTCTGAAAAATCTGGGAATTCTGGTTACCCTATCTGTAAGGGATTTAGTCTATCCAGGTTAGTCTTGAGCGGAGACCATGACTCATCCTAAAAGGCTGTGCCATGGCTCACTAGGTACACTACTACAGCCACTGTTTAGTATGAAACCTGCCAGCCAGAAAGGGGCCGGTCGACCCCTGGGTTAATCCTCCCTCTCCTTTCATCACACTAATCCAAAGCTAATAGGATTAACCTAAGGTTTCACTAGCTCATACTAGCCCAGGCTTCACTTTCCACCACACTGTCCCATGAGCCAGCCCATACGTCAGTCAGACAGGTGTCAAAACACAAAACAAAAATCAAGACTGCATGCCTCAATGGAACCCTAAATAGTGCACTAATTTTGTAGTGCACTCATTTTGTAGTGCATTAATTTTGTAGTGCACTCATTTTGTAGTGCACTCATTTTGTAGTGCACTCATTTTGTAGTGCATTAATTTAGGGATATCGGATAATGTTTGGGATGTAGATTAAGTCACATTCACTTTCTGGCTGGAGAGGAGACCAGTCCGGATTTCCATCACAAAGCCAAGCTGGTTCCTAAGTCTCACTGCTAAGACCGACGTCCTCGTTTGCTGTCTGCATTTATAAAGACTGATGGGTCAATAACACAGTGAGACCACTGGGGGATCATGTAGCCAGGCGAGCAGTGAAAGCTACAGATTGGGATGTACGTGTGGATTGATAGGGGCTATTTCTTTCTTTCTCCCCCCCACCCCTAAGGTTTATTCCTAGAACAGCCAGCCTCAGCAGAGTTCAGTTGACTGTGGAGAGAGTTCAATCGGTGTGTGTGTGTGTGTGTGTGTGCGTGTGTGTTCATTATGAAGACCGATTGAGAAAGAGAGAAGTGGAGAGGTCAAGAGGACCGATTGAAAACAAATAAGCACCAACTGCTTCAGTGGTTCAATAATATTATTTTTTACCTCAGTCCTTCCCTGAAACAATCAGACTGAAACAAATAGAGAACATAACCTGGGGTGAGAGAGGAAGAGGAAGAGAGAGAGGAAGAGGAAGTATGGAAACGGCATGGGGGGGGGGGGGGGTAACAGTGGACAGATTAATAATTGAGAAGCATGGAGTGGAGTTTGGAGGGAGGGCAGAAGTGTGTGGTGGGGCCGTCATGGACTGACTGAATGCCCCTTTAAGTGTGTGGTGGGGCCCGTCATGGACTGACTGAATGCCCCTTTAAGTGTGTGGTGGGGCCCGTCATGGACTGACTGAATGCCCCTTTAAGTGTGTGGTGGGGCCCGTCATGGACTGACTGAATGCCCCTATAAGTAGAACAGCTGAACAATACTAAATCCTCCATAAACAGACAAGCATGCGCGTCATATGCACGTACACACACACACACACACACACTGGACACACACACCCACACACACACACACACCCACACACACACACACACACACACACACACACACACACAATACAAATAAAACCTAAAAGAAAAAAGGTCCTCAAACTGGTCTTTCAGAAATACACCAATAAAGTCCATGTATCAATCCCAAACACTAAACAAAGCTGAATGAAAGCTATTTGTGTTGTGTTTACTGAACGCAGGCCAGCGTGGGCTAGCCTAGCAGTGATTAGTGCAGTGGTAAAGGCCTGGTTGGGACTAGCGAGGAAAGCAGAGCTGAGGGGGAAGAAACACCTGCTCATCTTGTTGCTGTGTGTCATTACTCAGCCTGCCTGACACTGCTAATCTATAGAACTCTTTCTCTCTCCTATGGATCGGCTCCAGGACCAGCTAGCTGCCTGACCGGCTGGCTGGCTGGCTCCAGGACCAGCTAGCTCCCTGACCGGCTGGCTGGCTCCAGGACCAGCTAGCTCCCTGACCGGCTGGCTGGCTCCAGGACCAGCTAGCTCCCTGACCGGCTGGCTGGCTCCAGGACCAGCTAGCTCCCTGACCGGCTGGCTGGCTCCAGGACCAGCTAGCTCCCTGACCGGCTGGCTGGCTCCAGGACCAGCTAGCTCCCTGACCGGCTGGCTGGTTCCAGGACCAGCTAGCTCCCTGACCGGCTGGCTGGCTCCAGGACCAGCTAGCTCCCTGACCGGCTGGCTGGCTCCAGGACCAGCTAGCTCCCTGACCGACTGGCTCCAGGACCAGCTAGCTCCCTGACCGACTGGCTCCAGGACCAGCTAGCTCCCTGACCGACTGGCTCCAGGACCAGCTAGCTCCCTGACCGACATGCCTCATCCCCTTGTTAGCTAGCTCCCTGACTGACAGACATACCTCATCCCCTTGTTAGCTAGCTCCCTGACTATGCCGGGAATAGGGTGCCATTTGCGACGCACCAATTAGCTTAGCACGCTAGGTTAACCGCTAGTCTAAATGGCTAACTGTCTATTTCAGGACATGACTCAACTGGCTGGTTTAGACTGATCTCTTTAATTGCTTGCTGTTTGATTTTGTATTTTTTTTTTTTACAAAAATAAAAAAAACTCTATTTTGTTCTGAAACAAGAGGCTACACATCTCTATGACTGACTAGCCAGACATACAGAGAGAAATTAATTGCCTTCTGCGTTTGGGACTCATGACAAGTGAGTTTATACATAAACTCTCCAAATGTACACTTCTACAACCCGGAAGATAGTGAGAAGATTACACCGTAAATACAACCACTAACTCACACCAACTATCGGCTCATTACTAAGACACACTTGTCAGTGTTGACCCCCCCCCCCCCCCCCCAAATGGCACCCTATTCCCTACCAAGTCCACTTCATTAAGGAAGAGGGTACCCTTTTTGGGGGACGCTGCCCCTCAACTACAGGAGGTCCATTTGTACCCACCTAGAGGTGCGACTCTGTCAGAGTGGCAACAGAGGTACCATACCATATTCCACCACAGGTGCCCCGAGACGTGCCGACGGGCCTGGCGTACACCATAGTAGTCTCCACAGGACACACAGTTCGGGAAAACCACAGCACGACAACTCACTCATGCCATCCTGTTCCAATAGTATTCCATTAATATCCCAACCGACAAGATTGTTTGTCCGTCTTGGCGTCTGCTGTGTGTGTGTGTCCGGTCGTTGACGGTCCACATGAGTCTTAGCCAAGAGTGAGGTGGTTGTGTAGGTAGAGTATGTTCTGGAAAGTCCGTGCACACCTCACGGCCAGAGCGTGCACACACACACACCTCTCACAGAGTTAAGAGGATAATCTGTTAGTGGGTAGAAGCAGATTACGAGCCGTCTGAAGGTACTCTCTCTGATTGGCAGCAAAGATCTCTCCTGCTCTCTGATTGATCTCAGGATAGAAAGCAGCTAAGATCTTTGATTGGTCTAAGACGGGCAACATGGTAAGATCTTTCTTTCCAATTAACAGAGAAAGAGAGAAGGACTTGAAAAGACAGAAAGAGAACTTGACAAATACCAAATAACATGAAATATAACAAAAACGGTCAGTATAGGGTAGGGTGTTAGGGGTCAGGGTAGGGCGTTAGGGGTCAGGGTAGGGCGTTAGGGGTCAGGGTAGGGCGTTAGGGGTCAGGGTAGGGCGTTAGGGGTCAGGGTAGGGCGTTAGGGGTCAGGGTAGGGCGTTAGGGGTCAGGGTAGGGCGTTAGGGGTCAGGGTAGGGCGTTAGGGGTCAGGGTAGGGCGTTAGGGGTCAGGGTAGGGCGTTAGGGGTCAGGGTAGGGCGTTAGGGGTCAGGGTAGGGCGTTAGGGGTCAGGGTAGGGCGTTAGGGGTCAGGGTAGGGCGTTAGGGGTCAGGGTAGGGCGTTAGGGGTCAGGGTAGGGCGTTAGGGGTCAGGGTAGGGAGTTAGGGGTCAGGGTAGGGCGTCAGGGGTCAGGGTAGGGCGTCAGGGATCAGGGTAGGGCGTCAGGGATCAGGGTAGGGCGTTAGGGATCAGGGTAGGGCGTTAGGGTCAGGGTAGGGCGTTAGGGGTCAGGGTAGGGCGTTAGGGGTCAGGGTAGGGCGTTAGGGGTCAGGGTAGGGCGTTAGGGGTCAGGGTAGGGCGTTAGGGGTCAGGGTAGGGCGTTAGGGGTCAGGGTAGGGCGTTAGGGGTCAGGGTAGGGCGTTAGGGGTCAGGGTAGGGTGTTAGGGGTCAGGGTAGGGCGTTAGGGGTCAGGGTAGGGCGTTAGGGGTCAGGGTAGGGCGTCAGGGATCAGGGTAGGGCGTCAGGGATCAGGGTAGGGTGTTAGGGATCAGGGTAGGGCGTTAGGGATCAGGGTAGGGCGTTAGGGGTCAGGGTAGGGTGTTAGGGGTCAGGGTAGGGCGTTAGGGGTCAGGGTAGGGTGTTAGGGGTCAGGGTAGGGTGTTAGGGGTCAGGGTAGGGTGTTAGGGGTCAGGGTAGGGTGTTAGGGGTCAGGGTAGGGCGTCAGGGATCAGGGTAGGGCGTCAGCGTAGGGCGTCAGGGATCAGCGTAGGGCGTCAGCGTAGGGCGTCAGGGGTCACTCACAGTGTGTGACTCCGGCCAGAGTCTGGTAGAAGGTGGGCGTGTCGCTGTCGTCTGTGAGGGTGACACACACGCCTCCGGAGAGCAGCCAACGGGAGAAGGTGAACGCCTCCGTGTTCTGAAGGAGCCAGTTCTTAAAGCGCTCATAGTTGACTTTCTCCCCCTGAGACAAAACAAAACACATCAACAACAAAGCATTGGGCCTCCCGGGTGGTTAAGGGCGCTGTACTGCAGCGCCAGCTGTGCCATCAGACTCTGGGTTCGCGCCCAGGCTCTGTCGTAACCGGCCGCGACCGGGAGGTCCGTGGGGCGACGCACAATTGGCCTAGCGTCGTCCGGGTTAGGGAGGGCTTGGTCGGTAGGGATGTACACCCTACCCTATTGATTTGGTTTTGTTTAAACGGATGTACTGGGCCGTATGCACTTCCCTCGGTAGTGCCTTGTGGTCGGAGGCCGAGCAGTTGACACAGCAGGCAGTGATGCAACCATGTATTTCTAGTAATGGTGAACTATAAGAGATAGGGGGTAGTGGGTGGTGGGGCAGATAGCCCGGTTAGCCAATGTGAGGGAGCACTGGTTGGTCGGGCCAAATGAGGTAGTATGTACATGAATGTATAGTTAAAGTGACTATGCATATAAGATAAACAGAGAGTAGCAGCAGCGTAAAAGAGGGGTCGGGGGGGGGCACACAATGTAGATAGTCTGGGTACCATTTGGTTACCTGTTCAGGAGTCTTATGGCTTGGGGGTAAAACAGTTGAGAAGCCTTTTTGTCCTAGACTTGGCACTCTGGTACCGCATGCCATGCGGTAGTAGAGAGAACAGTCTATGACTGGGGTGGCTGGGGTCTTTGACAATTTTTAGGGCCTTCCTCTGACACCGCCTGGTGTAGAGGTCCTGGATGGCAGACAGCTTGAGCTAAGACTAACCTGCTGCTGAGAGAGAGAGAGAGGACTAGGGCTAGTTATAACTAACCTGCTGCTGAGACAGAGGACTAGGGCTAGTTAAAACTAACCTGCTGCTGAGAGAGAGGACTAGGGCTAGTTAAAACTAACCTGCTGCTGAGAGAGAGGACTAGGGCTAGTTAAAACTAACCTGCTGCTGAGAGAGAGGACTAGGGCTAGTTAAAACCAACCTGCTGCTGAGAGAGAGGACTAGGGCTAGTTAAAACTAACCTGCTGCTGAGAGAGAGGACTAGGGCTAGTTAAAACTAACCTGCTGAGAGAGAGGACTAGGGCTAGTTAAAACTAACCTGCTGAGAGAGAGGACTAGGGCTAGTTAAAACTAACCTGCTGAGAGAGAGAGAGAGGACTAGGGCTAGTTATAACTAACCTGCTGCTGAGACAGAGGACTAGGGCTAGTTAAAACTAACCTGCTGCTGAGAGAGAGGACTAGGGCTAGTTAAAACTAACCTGCTGAGAGAGAGGACTAGGGCTAGTTAAAACTAACCTGCTGAGAGAGAGAGAGAGAGAGAGAGGACTAGGGCTAGTTATAACTAACCTGCTGCTGAGACAGAGGACTAGGGCTAGTTATAACTAACCTGCTGCTGAGACAGAGGACTAGGGCTAGTTAAAACTAACCTGCTGCTGAGAGAGAGGACTAGGGCTAGTTAAAACTAACCTGCTGAGAGAGAGGACTAGGGCTAGTTAAAACTAACCTGCTGAGAGAGAGAGAGAGAGAGAGAGGACTAGGGCTAGTTATAACTAACCTGCTGCTGAGACAGAGGACTAGGGCTAGTTAAAACTAACCTGCTGCTGAGAGAGAGGACTAGGGCTAGTTAAAACTAACCTGCTGAGAGAGAGAGAGAGAGAGAGGACTAGGGCTAGTTAAAACTAACCTGCTGCTGAGAGAGAGGACTAGGGCTAGTTAAAACTAACCTGCTGAGAGAGAGAGAGAGAGTCACCACCTATTCAAACACATGCTGCTGTTAAAGAGCCTGACGGTGGTAACAAGCTTGGTGTTTTTATGTTAAAGAGCCTGACGGTGGTAACAAGCTTGGTGTTTTTATGTTAAAGGGCCTGACGGTGGTAACAAGCTTGGTGTTTTTATGTTAAAGGGCCTGACGGTGGTAACAAGCTTGGTGTTTTTATGTTAAAGGGCCTGACGGTGGTATCAAGCTTGGTGTTTTTATGTTAAAGGGGCGATCTGAGGTTTGCTTATGAGATCGAATTCTTGGGAGGTGTGTATTGTGTAAATACATACGTGTGTGTGTGTGTGTTTAGCCAATAACAGCAGTGTGTGTGGTCCAACCCCAGACTGAGTGGATGACAGAGAGTAGTGCGAATGGCCCAGTACATCACTGTGAGGTCTACACCTGCTCTATTCGGCACACGTGACAAATAAACTTCGATTTGATTTGATGACTGGATCTGAGAGAGGAGAGTGTCATGCGTCAGTCGAAGTGTCGGTCTGGGTGATTGACAGGTGACTGACCTCGCTGAAGCACTTCCTGAGAGAGGGCGGGACTTCCCCGTCCACCGCCCGTAGCACGGCCTCCATGTCATCCCGCGCCGCATAGCCACCCGACTCACTGGCAAACAGGCTGAAGAGGTCTGTGGAGAGACACACAGTTAGTTCATCCCGGCAGGCAGGCCGGTCTTATCAGCCCGGCAGGCAGGCCGGTCTTATCAGCCCGGCAGGCAGGCCGGTCTTATCAGCCCGGCAGGCAGGCTGGTTAGTTCTGGCCTTGGCTCTCTGCTGCCTCACACACATCAATTCCAAACATCACTCAGAGAGAGAACCTGCAGGGAGAGAGGAGGAAGAGAGCAGGGGAGAGAGAAGAGGGCGCGGGGGAGAGAGAAGGGAGTGCGGGGGAGAGAGAAGAGAGGTCGCGGGGAGAGAGAAGAGAGGTCGCGGGGGAAGAGAGAAGAGAGGGCGCGGGGGAAGAGAGAAGAGAGGGCGCGGGGAAGAGAGAAGAGAGGGCGCGGGGGAAGAGAGAAGAGAGGGCGCGGGGGAAGAGAGAAGAGAGGGCGCGGGGAAGAGGGAAGAGAGGGCGCGGGGGAAGAGAGGGCGCGGGGGAAGAGAGGGCGCGGGGGAAGAGAGGGCGCGGGGGAAGAGAGGGCGCGGGGGAAGAGAGGGCGCGGGGGAAGAGAGGGCGCGGGGGAAGAGAAGAGAGGGCGCGGGGGAAGAGAAGAGAGGGCGCGGGGGAGAGAGAAGAGAGGGCGCGGGGGAAGAGAGAAGAGAGGGCGCGGGGGAAGAGAGAAGAGAGGGCGCGGGGGAAGAGAGGGCGCGGGGGAGAGAGAAGAGAGGGCGCGGGGGAGAGAGAGGGAACATACACTTGGCCTTCTCCCATCTCGTCCTCTGGTCAGCAGCACCAGGCCAATGATGAGGTTGTTGAAGTGCAGTCCTTTAAAGGTGCCTCCAAACGAGTTGTAGATCACCTGCAGGGAGAGAACAGAGAGAGAAAAGGAAGATGGTGTTAACATATCTAGAAATATGCCAGTAGACAGATCCCAGTTGAGGGGAGGCAGGTAGCCTAGCGGTTAGAGCGTTGGGCCAGTAACCAAAAGGTTGCTGGTTTGAATCCACGAGCTGGCAAGGTAAAAAAATAAAAAAAAATATATATATATATATATATATATACACACACAGTGCCTTGCGAAAGTATTCGCCCCCCTTGAACTTTGCGACCTTTTGCCACATTTCAGGCTTCAAACAAAGCTATAAAACTATTTTTTTGTGAAGAATCAACAACAATCATGAAGTGGAACGACATTTATTGGATATTTCAAACTTTTTTAACAAATCAAAAACTGAAAAATTGGGCGTGCAAAATTATTCAGCCCCCTTAAGTTAATACTTTGTAGCGCCACCTTTTGCTGCGATTACAGCTGTAAGTCGCTTGGGCTATGTCTCTATCAGTTTTGCACATCGAGAGATTGACATTTTTTCCCATTCCTCCTTGCAAAACAGCTCGAGCTCAGTGAGGTTGGATGGAGAGCATTTGTGAACAGCAGTTTTCAGTTCTTTCCACAGATTCTCGATTGGATTCAGGTCTGGACTTTGACTTGGCCATTCTAACACCTGGATATGTTTATTTTTGAACCATTCCATTGTAGATTTTGCTTTATGTTTTGGATCATTGTCTTGTTGGAAGACAAACCTCCGTCCCAGTCTCAGGTCTTTTGCAGACTCCATCAGGTTTTCTTCCAGAATGGTCCTGTATTTGGCTCCATCCATCTTCCCATCAATTTTAACCATCTTCCCTGTCCCTGCTGAAGAAAAGCAGGCCCAAACCATGATGCTGCCACCACCATGTTTGACAGTGGGGATGGTGTGTTCAGGGTGATGAGCTGTGTTGCTTTTACGCCAAACATAACGTTTTGCATTGTTGCCAAAAAGTTCAATTTTGGTTTCATCTGACCAGAGCACCTTCTTCCACATGTTTGGTGTGTCTCCCAGGTGGCTTGTGGCAAACTTTAAACAACACTTTTTATGGATATCTTTAAGAAATGGCTTTCTTCTTGCCACTCTTCCATAAAGGCCAGATTTGTGCAATATACGACTGATTGTTGTCCTATGGACAGAGTCTCCCACCTCAGCTGTAGATCTCTGCAGTTCATCCAGAGTGATCATGGGCCTCTTGGCTGCATCTCTGATCAGTCTTCTCCTTGTATGAGCTGAAGGTTTAGAGGGACGGCCAGGTCTTGGTAGATTTGCAGTGGTCTGATACTCCTTCCATTTCAATATTATCGCTTGCACAGTCTCCTTGGGATGTTTAAAGCTTGGGAAATCTTTTTGTATCCAAATCCGGCTTTAAACTTCTTCACAACAGTATCTCGGACCTGCCTGGTGTGTTCCTTGTTCTTCATGATGCTCTCTGCGCTTTTAACGGACCTCCTGAGACTATCACAGTGCAGGTGCATTTATACGGAGACTTGATTACACACAGGTGGATTGTATTTATCATCATTAGTCATTTAGGTCAACATTGGATCATTCAGAGATCCTCACTGAACTTCTGGAGAGAGTTTGCTGCACTGAAAGTAAAGGGGCTGAATATTTTTTTTTTTTTGATTTGTTCAAAAAGTTTGAAATATCCAATAAATGTCGTTCCACTTCATGATTGTGTCCCACTTGTTGTTGATTCTTCACAAAAAAATACAGTTTTATATCTTTATGTTTGAAGCCTGAAATGTGGCAAAAGGTCGCAAAGTTCAAGGGGGCCGAATACTTTTGCAAGGCACTGTATATATATTTTAAAAACACTGCCGTTCTGCCCTTGAACAAGGCAGTTAAACCCCACCACTAGGATCGGAAACCTTCCAGTACATTTACATAAATTTTCCATGAGAAGTTAAGCCCTGGAATTTGGGTAATTTTGCTAAAAAATTAGTTTATAACTGTGAACCTTTTTTTGTGTGATACACATAAGGCAATTCTAGGTCTTGTGGCATATTTTGGTTAAACTATCCCCAATTCAATGGAATTGCAACCCTCTGCATGCACAGTGCATTCTTCCATCACATGTACAGCTGATTCTCAAGATCTTCCACATGAATGAGATGCTATTGAGCCCACACTACTACACTGTCTGAGCCAAGGACTACATGCTTTCTGGTAAGATTTGATTACAATACTGGGTGGGGTGAATATATTTTATATGACATACATTATTTTTGGTTAACTAGTAAATTGTAGCCAACAGCAAAGTGTGTTTAAATAATTTCTAACTTCTTAAAAATGTCTGCTAGTTAGTGTTTGCTACCATGTGGGTTTTAGTTTTCTTGAGCCTGCTAACTGAGAAGTTTTAATTAGATGCTGCCAAGATGCTGCCTAGAAAGCCAGCATCCCGGAGTCGCCTCTTCACTGTTGATGTTGAGACTGGACAGAGGAACTCTGCCTAGAAGGCCAGCATCCCGGAGTCTCCTCTTCACTGTTGAGACTGGACAGAGGAACTCTGCCTAGAAGGCCAGCATCCCAAAAGAATGCTCAGGAAATATGTGTTTTTGTTCACATATTTAACCGTTTTTTGGGGGGGGGCATAAAAACTACCTCCATTAAGTTGTAAGGGCTACCTTCAGACGAGTCCCATGAGACTAGTGTGTGTGTGTGTGTGTGTGTGTGTGGGGGGGGGTCGTGTTCGTGAGGGTCTCCCCTTTCCCCTGTCTGACGATTGCAACCACCCACCTCTTCGATATGAGTGATATTGGTACATTGCGCATGCGTGCGTGAGTGCGTGCCTGTGTGTGTTGTGGAGTGTGTGACTAGGAGTCGTCCCTTTTGCCAGCTCTTGTAGTGCTTCCTGCCACCCTATATATAGTGCACTACTTCAGACCAGAGCTCTATGGCACCCTATTCCCTAAAAGGCCCATTCCTTATTCCACACCATGGTTACAAGGCCCATTCCATGATTTTGGAATGAGATGTTCGTCGAGCAGGTGCCCACATACTTTTGACTATGTAGAGTATATAGGCTTCCTTCATCAGAATGTATTGATAATTCATGGATTCACATCACTAACAGAACAGAGAGACTCCACACACACAGGGGGTCCACTAATCAGTGACGGAGCGGCCCCTGTGGTCTACTAATCACAGTGACGGAGCGGCCCCTGTGGTCTACTAATCAGTGACGGAGCGGCCCCTGTGGTCTACTAATCACAGTGACGGAGCTGCCCCTGTGGTCCACTAATCACAGTGACGGAGCGGCCCCAGTGGTCCACTAATCACAGTGACGGAGCGGCCCCTGTGGTCCACTAATCACAGTGACGGAGCGGCCCCAGTGGTCCACTAATCACAGTGACGGAGCGGCCCCAGTGGTCCACTAATCACAGTGACGGAGCGGCCCCAAGGAGGGCCCCAGTGGTCCACTAATCACAGTGACGGAGCGGCCCCTGTGGTCCACTAATCACAGTGACGGAGCGGCCCCTGTGGTCCACTAATCACATTGACGGAGCGGCCCCTGTGGTCCACTAATCACAGTGACGGAGCGGCCCCAAGGAGGGCCCCAGTGGTCCACTAATCACAGTGACGGAGCAGCCCCTGTGGTCCACTAATCACAGTGACGGAGCCGCCCCAAGGAGGGCCCCAGTGGTCCACTAATCACAGTGACGGAGCGGCCCCAAGGAGGGCCCCAGTGGTCCACTAATCACAGTGACGGAGCAGCCCCTGTGGTCCACTAATCACAGTGACGGAGCCGCCCCAAGGAGGTCCCCTGTGGTCTACTAATCACAGTGACGGAGCGGCCCCTGTGGTCCACTAATCACAGTGACGGAGCGGCCCCAAGGAGGGCCCCAGTGGTCCACTAATCACAGTGACGGAGCAGCCCCTGTGGTCCACTAATCACAGTGACGGAGCCGCCCCAAGGAGGGCCCCTGTGGTCTACTAATCACAGTGACGGAGCGGCCCCTGTGGTCCACTAATCACAGTGACGGAGCGGCCCCAAGGAGGGCCCCAGTGGTCCACTAATCACAGTGACGGAGCAGCCCCTGTGGTCCACTAATCACAGTGACGGAGCCGCCCCAAGGAGGGCCCCTGTGGTCTACTAATCACAGTGACGGAGCGGCCCCTGTGGTCCACTAATCACATTGACGGAGCGGCCCCTGTGGTCCACTAATCACAGTGACGGAGCGGCCCCAAGGAGGGCCCCAGTGGTCCACTAATCACAGTGACGGAGCGGCCCCAAGGAGGGCCCCAGTGGTCCACTAATCACAGTGACGGAGCCGCCCCAAGGAGGGCCCCTGTGGTCCACTAATCACAGTGACGGAGTGGCCCCAAGGAGGGCCACAGTGGTCCACTAATCACATTGACGGAGCGGCCCCTGTGGTCCACTAATCACAGTGACGGAGCGGCCCCAAGGAGGCCCCCTGTGGTCCACTAATCACAGTGACGGAGCCGCCCCAAGGAGGGCCCCTGTGGTCCACTAATCACAGTGACGGAGCGGCCCCAAGGAGGGCCCCAGTGGTCCACTAATCACAGTGACGGAGCCGCCCCAAGGAGGGCCCCTGTGGTCCACTAATCACAGTGACGGAGCGGCCCCTGTGGTCCACTAATCACAGTGACGGAGCGGCCCCAAGGAGGGCCCCTGTGGTCCACTAATCACAGTGACGGAGCGGCCCCTGTGGACCACTAATCACAGTGACGGAGCGGCCCCTGTGGTCCACTAATCACATTGACGGAGCGGATTTTGGAATGAGATGTTCGTCGAGCAGGTGCCCACATACTTTTGACTATGTAGAGTATATAGGCTTCCTTCATCAGAATGTATTGATAATTCATGGATTCACATCACTAACAGAACAGAGAGACTCCACACACACAGGGGGTCCACTAATCAGTGACGGAGCGGCCCCTGTGGTCTACTAATCACAGTGACGGAGCGGCCCCTGTGGTCTACTAATCAGTGACGGAGCGGCCCCTGTGGTCTACTAATCACAGTGACGGAGCTGCCCCTGTGGTCCACTAATCACAATGACGGAGCGGCCCCAGTGGTCCACTAATCACAGTGACGGAGCGGCCCCTGTGGTCCACTAATCACAGTGACGGAGCGGCCCCAGTGGTCCACTAATCACAGTGACGGAGCGGCCCCAGTGGTCCACTAATCACAGTGACGGAGCGGCCCCAAGGAGGGCCCCAGTGGTCCACTAATCACAGTGACGGAGCGGCCCCAAGGAGGGCCCCAGTGGTCCACTAATCACAGTGACGGAGCCGCCCCAAGGAGGGCCCCTGTGGTCCACTAATCACAGTGACGGAGTGGCCCCAAGGAGGGCCACAGTGGTCCACTAATCACATTGACGGAGCGGCCCCTGTGGTCCACTAATCACAGTGACGGAGCGGCCCCAAGGAGGCCCCCTGTGGTCCACTAATCACAGTGACGGAGCCGCCCCAAGGAGGGCCCCTGTGGTCCACTAATCACAGTGACGGAGCGGCCCCAAGGAGGGCCCCAGTGGTCCACTAATCACAGTGACGGAGCCGCCCCAAGGAGGGCCCCTGTGGTCCACTAATCACAGTGACGGAGCGGCCCCTGTGGTCCACTAATCACAGTGACGGAGCGGCCCCAAGGAGGGCCCCTGTGGTCCACTAATCACAGTGACGGAGCGGCCCCTGTGGACCACTAATCACAGTGACGGAGCGGCCCCTGTGGTCCACTAATCACATTGACGGAGCGGATTTTGGAATGAGATGTTCGTCGAGCAGGTGCCCACATACTTTTGACTATGTAGAGTATATAGGCTTCCTTCATCAGAATGTATTGATAATTCATGGATTCACATCACTAACAGAACAGAGAGACTCCACACACACAGGGGGTCCACTAATCAGTGACGGAGCGGCCCCTGTGGTCTACTAATCACAGTGACGGAGCGGCCCCTGTGGTCTACTAATCAGTGACGGAGCGGCCCCTGTGGTCTACTAATCACAGTGACGGAGCTGCCCCTGTGGTCCACTAATCACAATGACGGAGCGGCCCCAGTGGTCCACTAATCACAGTGACGGAGCGGCCCCTGTGGTCCACTAATCACAGTGACGGAGCGGCCCCAGTGGTCCACTAATCACAGTGACGGAGCGGCCCCAGTGGTCCACTAATCACAGTGACGGAGCGGCCCCAAGGAGGGCCCCAGTGGTCCACTAATCACAGTGACGGAGCGGCCCGTGGTCCACTAATCACAGTGACGGAGCGGCCCCTGTGGTCCACTAATCACATTGACGGAGCGGCCCCTGTGGTCCACTAATCACAGTGACGGAGCGGCCCCAAGGAGGGCCCCAGTGGTCCACTAATCACAGTGACGGAGCAGCCCCTGTGGTCCACTAATCACAGTGACGGAGCGGCCCCAAGGAGGGCCCCAGTGGTCCAATAATCACAGTGACGGAGCGGCCCCAAGGAGGGCCCCAGTGGTCCACTAATCACAGTGACGGAGCAGCCCCTGTGGTCCACTAATCACAGTGACGGAGCCGCCCCAAGGAGGGCCCCTGTGGTCTACTAATCACAGTGACGGAGCGGCCCCTGTGGTCCACTAATCACAGTGACGGAGCGGCCCCTGTGGTCCACTAATCACATTGACGGAGCGGCCCCTGTGGTCCACTAATCACAGTGACGGAGCGGCCCCAAGGAGGGCCCCAGTGGTCCACTAATCACAGTGACGGAGCAGCCCCTGTGGTCCACTAATCACAGTGACGGAGCCGCCCCAAGGAGGGCCCCTGTGGTCTACTAATCACAGTGACGGAGCGGCCCCTGTGGTCCACTAATCACATTGACGGAGCGGCCCCTGTGGTCCACTAATCACAGTGACGGAGCGGCCCCAAGGAGGCCCCCTGTGGTCCACTAATCACAGTGACGGAGCCGCCCCAAGGAGGGCCCCTGTGGTCCACTAATCACAGTGACGGAGCGGCCCCAAGGAGGGCCCCAGTGGTCCACTAATCACAGTGACGGAGCCGCCCCAAGGAGGGCCCCTGTGGTCCACTAATCACAGTGACGGAGCGGCCCCTGTGGTCCACTAATCACAGTGACGGAGCGGCCCCAAGGAGGGCCCCTGTGGTCCACTAATCACAGTGACGGAGCGGCCCCTGTGGACCACTAATCACAGTGACGGAGCGGCCCCTGTGGTCCACTAATCACAGTGACGGAGCGGCCCCAAGGAGGGCCCCAGTGGTCCAATAATCACAGTGACGGAGCGGCCCCAAGGAGGGCCCCAGTGGTCCACTAATCACAGTGACGGAGCAGCCCCTGTGGTCCACTAATCACAGTGACGGAGCCGCCCCAAGGAGGGCCCCTGTGGTCTACTAATCACAGTGACGGAGCGGCCCCTGTGGTCCACTAATCACAGTGACGGAGCGGCCCCTGTGGTCCACTAATCACATTGACGGAGCGGCCCCTGTGGTCCACTAATCACAGTGACGGAGCGGCCCCAAGGAGGGCCCCAGTGGTCCACTAATCACAGTGACGGAGCAGCCCCTGTGGTCCACTAATCACAGTGACGGAGCCGCCCCAAGGAGGGCCCCTGTGGTCTACTAATCACAGTGACGGAGCGGCCCCTGTGGTCCACTAATCACATTGACGGAGCGGCCCCTGTGGTCCACTAATCACAGTGACGGAGCGGCCCCAAGGAGGCCCCCTGTGGTCCACTAATCACAGTGACGGAGCCGCCCCAAGGAGGGCCCCTGTGGTCCACTAATCACAGTGACGGAGCGGCCCCAAGGAGGGCCCCAGTGGTCCACTAATCACAGTGACGGAGCCGCCCCAAGGAGGGCCCCTGTGGTCCACTAATCACAGTGACGGAGCGGCCCCTGTGGTCCACTAATCACAGTGACGGAGCGGCCCCAAGGAGGGCCCCTGTGGTCCACTAATCACAGTGACGGAGCGGCCCCTGTGGACCACTAATCACAGTGACGGAGCGGCCCCTGTGGTCCACTAATCACAGTGACGGAGCGGCCCCAAGGAGGGCCCCAGTGGTCCACTAATCACAGTGACGGAGCGGCCCCAAGGAGGGCCCCAGTGGTCCACTAATCACAGTGACGGAGCGGCCCCAAGGAGGGCCCCTGTGGTCCACTAATCACAGTGACGGAGTGGCCCCAAGGAGGGCTACAGTGGTCCACTAATCACAGTGACGGAGCGGCCCCAAGGAGGCCCCCTGTGGTCCACTAATCACAGTGACGGAGCCGCCCCAAGGAGGGCCCCTGTGGTCCACTAATCACAGTGACGGAGCGGCCCCAAGGAGGGCCCCAGTGGTCCACTAATCACAGTGACGGAGCGGCCCCAAGGAGGGCCCCAGTGGTCCACTAATCACAGTGACGGAGCGGCCCCAAGGAGGGCCCCAGTGGTCCAATAATCACAGTGACGGAGCGGCCCCAAGGAGGGCCCCAGTGGTCCACTAATCACAGTGACGGAGCCGCCCCAAGGAGGGCCCCTGTGGTCCACTAATCACAGTGACGGAGCGGCCCCTGTGGTCCACTAATCACAGTGACGGAGCGGCCCCAAGGAGGGCCCCTGTGGTCCACTAATCACAGTGACGGAGCCGCCCCAAGGAGGGCCCCTGTGGTCCACTAATCACAGTGACGGAGCGGCCCCAAGGAGGGCCCCAATGGTCCACTAATCAAAGTAACGGAGCGGCCCCTGTGGTCCACTAATCACAGTGACGGAGCGGCCCCAAGAAGGGCCCCAGTGGTCCACTAATCACAGTGACGGAGTGGCCCCTGTGGTCCACTAATCACAATGACGGCGCGGCCCCAGTGGTCCACTAATCACAGTGACGGAGCCGCCCCAAGGAGGGCCCCTGTGGTCCACTAATCACAGTGACGGAGCGGCCCCAAGGAGGGCCCCAATGGTCCACTAATCAAAGTAACGGAGCGGCCCCTGTGGTCCACTAATCACAGTGACGGAGCGGCCCCAAGAAGGGCCCCAGTGGTCCACTAATCACAGTGACGGAGTGGCCCCTGTGGTCCACTAATCACAATGACGGCGCGGCCCCAGTGGTCCACTAATCACAGTGACGGAGCGGCCCCAAGGACACAGTGACGGAGGGGCCCCAAGGAGGGCCCCAGTGGTCTACTAATCACAGTGATGTAGTGGCCCCTGGAAGGGCCCTGCTGTCAGGCCTAGCGATGGACACAGCCTGGGGGTTTCTTACTGCCCTGAGCCTGCTGCCTGATGGGGCCCAAAATAAAGCAACTACACTCCTTACACCTTCAAAACACACGCACACAGCCTTTTAGAGAAGCTAAGTATATGGTCCACTTCCTCTGATTCACACGTTATGGGAAACGTGTATAAAATGAAACCAGAGTGTGACGAGGCTCCAGCTCCTCCCCAGAATCTCTCCGTCTACCACCATGTACGGCTGAGAGGCTTTTAATCCCACACGGTGAATCTGACTCGCTGCCGTCTCCCTGGTAAAAGACAAATATAAATAATAACAATAATAATAACAATAATAATAATAATAATAATAATAATAATAATAATAATAACAATAATAATAATAATAATAATAATAATAACAATAATAATAATAATAATAATAATAATAATAATAATAATAACAATAATAATAATAATAATAACAATAATAATAATAATAATAATAATAATGTCTGCCTTACTGCCTGTTTGAACACGAGAGCCCTATGGGCCCTGGTCAAATGTAGGGAATAGGGAATAGGAAATAGGATGCAGAATGTTGCAGACTCTGCTGGAAAGTCCTCCTATAGTAAAGACACTGGCAGAATCTCCTGTTAATTTATTGATTAAGAATCAAGCAGAAGTGCCCTTAATTATTTATTTATTTTAAATCCAAATCAATACCCATGATTCCTGGGATAGCTATAGAACATGTTGGAATTAACATGTGGACATTACGTTTATTTTAATACTTGTGTTTCTTGTTGCTGGATAGGTGGATACAAACATGCATATTGCTGATCAAAATTTATTTTTCTCCCGATTTATCAGCAAAACAACTGGATTGCGGTTTTGATTGTATGTGGTCAAGACTGTTTCAATGGAATGCCAATTCCAAGCCCCAGCATACTGACTAGACCGGGGACGCGCACATGTAGACTTTATCCATCCACACCAGACACAAAATCAAGACAGGAAATATCAAAAACAAACTCTAAACCAACTACAATCATTTGGGACCAGGTCGAAACACATGAAACATTCATGACCATTTAGCTTGTTGTTGCTAGCTAGCGTGTTGTTGCTAGCTAGCGTGTTGTTGCTAGCTCTTTTAGAATAGAACCAAGTTGTATTTTAGCTCTCGGCTACGCTGACGCTCGCGAGAAATTTGGATGAAATGATAGAATAACCTTGGTTCATGGTCAGCATGTTAAGGCTGGGTTTCTACACTGGCCAAGCATTTTTCCACTTCCTCAAAAGAAATGTCCACAGCAGAATAGGCCTATGTCAATCCCCTTTGATGACTCAGTCACTGCCTTTGACACACACAGTACAAACACAACTAGTGTTTATTCACTGATAAAGTCAGTCAGGTGGCATCTGTGTGTGTGTGAGTGAAATTGGGAATAGGCATTTTTACTGTATGGGTACAGCTTCCTTCAGCCTAACACGACAGAAACCAGAGCAGGAAGACAGAGCCTCTGATGGGGAAAGTGGAATTAGAAATGTTATGTCCAAAATGTCTCCCTACTCCCTATACAGGAGCCAAAGCTTATTTTCCACCATAATTTGCAAATAAATTAATAAAAAATCATACAATGTGATTTTCAGGATTTTTTCCCCTCATTTTGTCTGTCAGAGTTGAAGTGTACCTATGATGAAAATTACAGGCCTCTTTCATCTTTTGAAGTGGGAGAACTTGCACAATTGGTGGCTGACTAAATACTTTTTTGCCCCACTGTATACTGCACTGACTAGGGTCCTGGTCAAAAGTAGTGCACTACCCCTATGGGCCCTGGTCAAAAGTAGTGCACTACCCTATGGGCCCTGGTCAAAAGTAGTGCACTACCCTATGGGCCCTGGTCAAAAGTAGTGCACTACCCTATGGGTCCTGGTCAAAAGTAGTGCACTACCCTATGGGCCGTGGTCAAAAGTAGTGCACTACCCTATGGGCCGTGGTCAAAAGTAGTGCACTACCCTATGGGCCCTGGTCAACAGTAATACACTGCCCTATGGGCCCTGGTCAAAAGTAGTGCACTACCCTATGGGCCCTGGTCAAAAGTAGTGCACTACCCTATGGGCCCTGGTCAACAGTAGTGCACTACCATATGGGCCCTGGTCAAAAGTAGTGCACTGCCCTATGGGCCCTGGTCAAAAGTAGTGCACTACCCTATGGGCCCTGGTCAAAAGTAGTGCACTACCCTATGGGCCCTGGTCAAAAGTAGTGCACTGCCCTATGGGCCCTGGTCAAAAGTAGTGCACTGCCCTATGGGCCCTGGTCAAAAGTAGTGCACTACATAGGGAATAGAGTACCATTTGGGATGCACTAAAAATGACTGAGGGTCAATCTCAACAGGCTGAAAGCATGTCCACTACCGAGTTGAAGTAAGGCTCAAGGAATGGATCTCGGAGCCAATGTCCTGTAATGTAATGTCATCTCATCTCACTGTAACGTCATGCAGATGCTTGTAAACGGGACATTTTGAAGCCCATGTCTAAGGGAGGTGAGAGGAGTCACCACACCTGGACTGGGGGAGGTGAGAGGAGTCACCACACCTGGACTGGGGGAGGTGAGAGGAGTCACCACACCTGGACTGGGGGAGGTGAGAGGAGTCACCACACCTGGACTGGGGGAGGTGAGAGGAGTCACCACACCTGGACTGGGGGAGGTGAGAGGAGTCACCACACCTGGACTGGGGGAGGTGAGAGGAGTCACCACACCTGGACTGGGGGAGGTGAGAGGAGTCACCACACCTGGACTGGGGGAGGTGAGAGGAGTCACCACACCTGGACTGGGGGAGGTGAGAGGAGTCACCACACCTGGACTGGGGAGGTGAGAGGAGTCACCACACCTGGACTGGGGGAGGTGAGAGGAGTCACCTGGACTGGGAAGGTGAGAGGAGTCACACCTGGACTCTAGGGGTTGGGAGGTGAAAGGGACAGTCATATCCCAATTTCCTATCAGGTTGTGTCTGAAATATATGTGTGAGTGCGTGTGTGTGTTCTGGGTCCCAGGGGACGTACCTCTGCAACCTTCGGAGGGATCCCATCTCCCAGTACTTCTCTGTAGAAGCACTGTTGGGCCATGTAGAAGGACAGGCCGCTGGTCCTCTTAAAGGCATCCTTCAGCCGCTTCAACTCCACATCAGTTACTACAGAGAGAAAGAGTGTGGGGGGGAGAGACAGAGTGGGGGCGGAGAGAAAGAGTGGGGGGGAATAGAGAGACATCAGGCTAGAGACTAAGGTGTCCGAAACATCAGGCTAAAGACTAAGGTGTCCCTAACATCAGGCTAAAGACTAAGGTGTGCCTAACATCAGGCTAAAGACTAAGGTGTCCCTAACATCAGGCTAAAGACTAAGGTGTCCCTAACCCAAAGGGAATTTGGGAAGAGTAAGCTGATCTTATGTGTCACAGGTTGCATCCCAAATGTTTCCCTATTCCCTAGTGCACTATTGGTGGACCACAGCCCTAGGGAATAGGGTGCCAACTAACTAACAACGAGGTCATATCCTATCCGCTGCTATGGAGAGAGGGCAGGTTTCACCTTGACAAGTGAAGGTGATTAACATGTGACGGTGCCAGCTGCACGAGAGCCCCGACCAGGGCTGAGTTTCAGTACGAGAGCCCTCCCACCAGGGCTGAGTTTCAGTACGAGAGCCCCCACCAGGGCTGAGTTTCAGTACGAGAGCCCTCCCACCAGGGCTGAGTTTCAGTACGAGAGCCCTCCCACCAGGGCTGAGTTTCAGTACGAGAGCCCTCCCTCCAGGGCTGAGTTTCAGTACGAGAGCCCTCCCACCAGGGCTGAGTTTCAGTACGAGAGCCCTCCCACCAGGGCTGAGTTTCAGTACGAGAGCCCTCCCACCAGGGCTGAGTTTCAGTACGAGAGCCCCCACCAGGGCTGAGTTTCAGTACGAGAGCCCTCCCACCAGGGCTGAGTTTCAGTACGAGAGCCCCCACCAGGGCTGAGTTTCAGTATGAGAGCCCCCACCAGGGTTGCGTCGTCAGCCATTTTGAGCTAGGCTACTCCCTATTCAAACCTCCCGCCCTCAGCTACAAATCTGTTAGGCCACTAGCTTCATTTAAAAAAAAAGGCTAATAACAGGTGTTACCATCGAATGTGTGGCTCTCTCCCGCTCTCTCAGGGGTCAATTAAAACAAAGACATTTGATTCATTTATTGAATAAAATGTATTCACCCAGAAAAGCACAGCCTCAGCATGCTACCATCCCAGCCCCTATAGTTGACCATCTGTTGCTGTTGAATGATTATGATTATTAAAACTGGTGCAGAAACAGCAGAGAGACGGAGAGAAATTGCTTGCTTGCTTGCTCTGGGTACGGGCGGGGGGGAAATTGAAAAACAGGACTGATGATCGTACTCTCCCTGGATGGCCAAAATAATAATAAATAACAATAAAAATATATAAATAATTTAAAAAGCCTCAAAGTCTGTGGGATGTTTATGATTCTGGGACAGGAAGGAAGGTAAAGAGGGTTGCTCGTATTAAAACAGGTGGATGTGTGAGTGTCACCTCGTATTGCAGCATGGTAGGAATAAAGTGGCTGGGTCATTCTGTTCTTGTAGGTTAGAAATGCAAATAGAAAAACCCTATTCTGTAAGACCGAACTGTGTGTAGGCCTTCAAAGATACAGCCCAGAATACATCATGGTCTATATCTATCTAATCTATATCTATCTAATCTATATCTATCTAATCTATATCTAAAAGGCATGGTGATGGGAGACTGATAGTATTGCACGCTGCGTTTGTCTTCTCCTCTGCTGTCAAGCGATGACAGTATAATCTAATCTAACTGTTCAATGCTGAGATTTTCAGCGATGTGTCAAAAAGCCAACAACAACAAAATAATTTGAACTGGTTTTGAAGAGCACAAACACTCTTGACAGTACAGCACTTTGAAATGACAGACGCAGAATAAATCACCTGGCTTTGCTTCAGCCTTGAAACGAGCTTTCAATTATCTCCCTGAAGCTGGAATGGATAGACACCGTCAGAGGAAAGGGGTTGGAGGTCGGGGTTGTTTAGGATTCTGCCGTGCTACTCTAGCCATAAGACAAGCAACCATGTTCCATAGACTGTTATCTGAGAGGAGGAAGTTCCTCTATAAAATCCTAGGAAGAAGTAAGTAAGCATTTCACTGTAGGGTCTACATGGCGCACATGACTAAAAAACAACAACTTTGATTTGATAACATTTTTGATTCTTATTTAGGTCACCACTAGTGGCACCTGGCTCTGGCTCTGGCTCTGGCTCTGTGTGATAAATAACAATTGGATCCACAGGTCCGGTCAGGTCTAAGAGCTCATTATCTTGCCTATATTCAGAGCACCTTTACCCCGATGAACCCCGGGGCCGCGGATTCGCTGCTCGCTCAATCTTAACAGCGGCGCGGCTTATAATGAATGGACTCCCAGCAGAGCCGGTGTCAGCCACACCACTGACAGTTAGACCCTGTGGTTGCAGGTAGATGAACCAATAGGCCGTTTGACCTAGTGGTCAACACTACTGGTGTTGTTACGATGCTGTGACGTAATGGTTGTATTCTGGGCCACATGCCTGCCATGTACACTCAGCCATAAGAGTATACACACCCACCCACAGACTCCCACAGACTCCCACACGTCACGGCTCCCTAGTGAAAGTGGCACAGAGAGAGAGACAGAGAGAGAGACACAGAGAGAGACAGAGAGACATAGACAGAGAGACAGACATAGACAGAGAGACAGAGCAACAGACAGAGAGACCTGGGGCTGAAGCCGAAGTTGAAACCTCTACTGTAGAGAAAAAAGCAGTAGTAGTGTCTGCCTGGGCCAGCATGCAAATACAGGGTTCAAGAGACACTACTATTTCTGACTCCAAGGAAAAGAGTGCTGGGTGATCTGGCAGTCAGGGACTAAGGACCAGACTGACCCATTGATTTGATCCATAACCGTGATTTCTAATGCTTTCTCAATGGGAGTTGTACGTTGACGCGTCCATATCAATACCATTTCACAGACAAAAAAATTCAGATGAGTTGAACTTTTGGACGGGCCGACCGATACGTGACCCTCCGTTTAGCCAATTAGATGGCGGTGACCCTCCGTTTAGCCAATTAGATGGCGGTGACCCTCCGTTTAGCCAATTAGATGGAGGTGACCCTCCGTTTAGCCAATTAGATGGAGGTGACCCTCCGTTTAGCCAATTAGATGGAGGTGACCCTCCGTTTAGCCAATTAGATGGCGGTGACCCTCCGTTTAGCCAATTAGATGGCGGTGACCCTCCGTTTAGCCAATTAGATGGCGGTGACCCTCCGTTTAGCCAATTAGATGGCGGTGACCCTCCGTTTAGCCAATTAGATGGAGGTGACCCTCCGTTTAGCCAATTAGATGGAGGTGACCATCCGTTTAGCCAATTGAATGGAGGTGACCCTCCGTTTAGCCAATTAGATGGCGGTGACCCTCCGTTTAGCCAATTAGATGGAGGTGACCCTCCATTTAGAAGACGGTCAAATTTAATTTGGTGTCTGTTCTCCACGGATCAGTCTGGCCTTGCTCTTAGGCATTTAGACTAGTGAGTGAATAGGCTAGCTGGCTGGTGGGTAACTCCACGTACATTACCTGCAACAATACACTGCCTGCTGGACTGTAGCTGTAATGAATATATAGAAAAGGACGCCTCTTAAATTATGCCATCAGTCTGCTATGCAACGAATGCTGCCATTCATCTAACCAGAACACTACCGGTGTTTCCATCCTAAAGGATCTCTATGGAACGCTTTGCCGTGGGGCGGCAGGGTAGCCTAGTGGTTAGAGTGTAGAGGTGGCAGGGTAGCCTAGTGGTTAGAGTGTAGAGGCGGCAGGGTAGCCTAGTGGTTAGAGGCGGCAGGGTAGCCTAGTGGTTAGAGTGTAGAGGCGGCAGGGTAGCCTAGTGGTTAGAGGCGGCAGGGTAGCCTAGTGGTTAGAGTGTAGAGGCGGCAGGGTAGCCTAGTGGTTAGAGTGTAGAGGCGGCAGGGTAGCCTAGTGGTTAGAGTGTAGAGGCGGCAGGGTAGCCTAGTGGTTAGAGTGTAGAGGCGGCAGGGTAGCCTAGTGGTTAGAGGGTAGAGGCGGCAGGGTAGCCTAGTGGTTAGAGGGTAGAGGCGGCAGGGTAGCCTAGTGGTTAGAGTGTAGGGACGGTAGGGTAGCCTAGTGGTTAGAGTGTAGAGGCGGCAGGTAGCCTAGTGGTTAGAGCGAATCCCTGAGCTGACAAGGTACAAATCTGTCGTTCTGCCCCTGAACAGGCAGTTAACCCACTGTTCCTAGGCCGTCATTGAAAATAAGAATTTGTTCTTAACTGACTTGCCTAGTTAAATAAAGGTAAAATATATATATTTTTTTAAACACTAAGCAAATGTGAATAACCCAAATTCACAGGCGGGACTGACCAGAGCCAATAGAAGGTGTGATGGCAAAGCGCTGCCTGGCAGACTGAGTAGTCTGATGCTTTCTTCACCAAAGAACAGAACAACAGAACGAGAGAGAGAGAGATGAAGAAAGACACAGACCAAGAGAAAAGAGGTCTGACTGACCACTGACGCTGCAACTCTCGTGGAGCCCAGGTGCCAGCCAGCTACTGTACGACTACATTCCCTCTCTCAGACGACTGCTCCGACTGTCTGAACCCTGCTCTGCACCTTAAATAAAAAATTAAAAAATATAGAAATAAATTGTGTCTGTGATGGGGAAACTCACTGGGTTTCGCTCAAGGGGTGCAGTTATGTGTTAAAAAGGCCCTAGATCCAAGAGTTCAATAGTTGCTTGGACATGAGGACTCAACGTGGCTGCCTGGCTGAGGCCTACAGTCCCTTCAGAAAAACATCCTCCTCCTACTGTTGGCACAGAGTTAGATCCGTGCAGAAGTTTCCCCCACCTTCTGTCGTCTCCGCTCCTTGCGTAAGCGTGAGATAAGCATTCAAATACGACCAATTGGGTTCCCCCCCCCCCCTCGTGCTTAACGACAATATGTCTAGGTGGAATACACACATTGCTCATCATTCACACTATTACTGACTGACTGATGCCAGGGGAGGGGGGGGGGGGCTGCTGCCTGGGTCCTATAGGGGTTTTCCTTTGCTCACTGTCACAACGCTTAGCTTTAGGTTACCACAAGGCCAGGGTGACTCATACCTACAGTAGTTGGTGGTATGATTCATAAAAGGTCCCCGCCGTCCCCTCCTTCCTTGCAACAGAGCCGTGAGCAAGGTGCCTCTCGTGAGCAAGGTGCCTCTCGTGAGCAAGGTGCCTCTCGTGAGCAAGGTGCCTCTCGTGAGCAAGGTGCCTCTCGTGAGCAAGGTGCCTCTCGTGAGCAAGGTGCCTCTCGTGAGCAAGGTGCCTCTCGTGAGCATGGTGCTTCTCGTGAGCATGGTGCTTCTCGTGAGCAAGGTGCTTCTCGTGAGCAAGGTGCATCTCGTGAGCAAGGTGCATCTCGTGAGCAAGGTGCTTCTCGTGAGCAAGGTGCTTCTCGTGATTAAACTGGCAGCCTTTGATCTGCTACGTGAATGACGTCACCATTCAACCTTGTCAAGTTGTTTTACTATGAGTAGATGGACAACACAACCCTACTCTATCGCATCATTTAGGCTGTATCTAGTAATACGCTATATCAGTGTTTTCTGACTCCTGCAACGGGGAAAACAGAGAATCAACACGGGACTGTCTGCTTGTTGAAGGAAAACATTGTAGGCCTACTTGAGTTGTTTGGAGACAGACACCTATCCACTGTGTCGCCATGACAACGGCTCTAATCTCCGTAGTCACCTTTCTACTTAATTCAGTTACACTGTGACCACCCGGTAGAGTGAACCCCCGGTAGAGTGACCCCCCTGGTAGAGTGAACCCCCTGGTAGAGTGACCACCCCCGGTAGAGTGACCACCCGGGTAGAGTGACCACCCCCAGTAGAGTGACCACCCCCAGTAGAGTGACCACCCCCAGTAGAGTGACCACCCCCAGTAGAGTGAACCCCCTGGTAGAGTGACCACCCAGTAGAGTGACCCCCCGGTAGAGTGACCACCCCCGGTAGAGCGACCACCCGGTAGAGTGACCCCCCGGTAGAGTGACCCCCCGGTAGAGTGACCCCCCGGTAGAGTGACCCCCCGGTAGAGGGGATATAGGGGGTCACAACGTGATGATAAATCAGAGGTCTGTGTAATGTCACCATGCAGCCGACAGTAGAGCATTGAAAGAGGGAGGGACTAGCTGAGTAGCAATCAGTCCCTTACAAGCAGTCAGCCAGTCAGTCAGCCAGTCAGCCAGTCAGCCAGTCAGCCAGTCAGCAAGCCAGTCAGCAAGCCGGTCAGCAAGCCAGTCAGCCAGCAAGCCAGCCAGTCAGCCAGCAAACCGGTCAGCCAGCCAGTCAGTCAGCAAGCCAGTCAGCCAGCAAGCCAGCCAGTCAGCCAGCCAGCAAGCCGGTCAGCAAGCCAGTCAGCCAGCAAGCAAGCCAGTCAGCCAGCCAGTCAGCCAGTCAGCCAGCGAGCTGACTTTTCTATGCAGTTTAATGGTCAGGAATGATTCTGTTTTTGTCACTTTGTTATGTGACAGTACCTTGTAAAACTGAATGGAACAGCATATCAAACATTCAGCAAAACAGGAAAAGACTAAGTCCACTACTGGAAATATCTACTTCAGTTCTACACAATTATAAAAAGGCAATAGGCCTAAAAGCACATTACCATACGAGGTCGCACAGTGACAGAACCCTAGACGCACATTACCATACGAGGTCACACAGTGACAGAACCCTAAACCCGCATTACCATACGAGGTCGCAGAGTGACGGAACCCTAAACCCGCATTATCATACGAGGTCGCACAGTGACAGAACCCTAAACGTGCATTACCACACAGAGGTCACACAGTGACAGAACCCTAAACACGCATTACCATACGAGGTCACACAGTGACAGAACCCTAGACGCACATTACCATACGAGGTCGCAGAGTGACGGAACCCTAAACCCGCATTACCATACGAGGTCGCACAGTGACAGAACCCTAAACGCACATTACCATACGAGGTCGCAGAGTGACGGAACCCTAAACCCGCATTACCATACGAGGTCGCACAGTGACAGAACCCTAAACGCACATTACCATACGAGGTCGCAGAGTGACGGAACCCTAAACCCGCATTACCATACGAGGTCGCACAGTGACAGAACCCTAAACGCACATTACCATACGAGGTCGCAGAGTGACGGAACCCTAAACCCGCATTACCATACGAGGTCGCACAGTGACGGAACCCTAAACCCGCATTACCATACGAGGTCGCAGAGTGACGGAACCCTAAACCCGCATTACCATACGAGGTCGCACAGTGACAGAACCCTAAACGTGCATTACCACACAGAGGTCACACAGTGACAGAACCCTAAACGCGCATTACCATACGAGGTCACACAGTGACAGAACCCTAAACGCACAT
Source organism: Oncorhynchus kisutch (assembly GCF_002021735.2). Lineage (NCBI taxonomy): Eukaryota > Metazoa > Chordata > Actinopteri > Salmoniformes > Salmonidae > Oncorhynchus > Oncorhynchus kisutch. The sequence continues at coordinate 6,298,121 of NC_034191.2, forward strand.
TACCATACGAGGTCGCAGAGTGACGGAACCCTAAACCCGCATTACCATACGAGGTCGCACAGTGACAGAACCCTAAACGTGCATTACCACACAGAGGTCCCACAGTGACAGAACCCTAAACACGCATTACCATACGAGGTCACACAGTGACAGAACCCTAAACGCACATTACCATACGAGGTCGCACAGTGACAGAAGCCTAAACGCGCATTACCATACGAGGTCGCACAGTGACAGAACCCTAAACGCACATTACCATACGAGGTCGCACAGTGACAGAACCCTAAACGCACATTACCATACGAGGTCGCACAGTGACAGAACCCTAAACGCACATTACCATACGAGGTCGCACAGTGACGGAACCCTAGACGCACATTACCATACGAGGTCGCACAGTGACAGAACCCTAAACGCACATTACCATACGAGGTCGCACGATGACAGAACCCTAAACGCACATTACCATACGAGGTCGCACGGTGACAGAACCCTAAACGCACATTACCATACGAGGTCGCACAGTGACAGAACCCTAAACGTGCATTACCACACAGAGGTCACACAGTGACAGAACCCTAAATGTGCATTACCATACGAGGTCACACAGTGACAGAACCCTAAACGTGCATTACCACACAGAGGTCACACAGTGACAGAACCCTAAATGTGCATTACCATACGAGGTCACACAGTGACGGAACCCTAAACGCACATTACCATACGAGGTCGCACAGTGACAGAACCCTAAACGTGCATGACCATACGAGGTCGCACAGTGACGGAACCCTAAACACGCATGACTATACGAGGTCACACAGTGACAGAACCCTAAACGCACATGACCATACGAGGTCGCACAGTGACAGAACCCTAAACGTGCATGACCATACGAGGTCGCACAGTGACGGAACCCTAAACACGCATGACCATACGAGGTCGCACGGTGACAGAACCCTAAAAGTAACACATTTCGATAATCAATCCTGACAGGCAAAGTTCGGTTGTTACAACTGCAGGGACCAAAGTACAACATGTATCAGGTAATGGTATAAGATATTTTCACGTGCTTCGTGATAAATATTCACCGGAGTCTTACATCACTGAACCAATGAACAGACAAATATGCAGAATTATAACAAATTGATTCAGTATTTATCCTAAACATTTTGGCTGGTACTGTGCTACTTCTATCCAGTCTAACCACTGCAATGCCATTGGGATACATTGACTCAGCACTAGGCATAGCTATACAAGAACCCAGTAAAGGATATCCTGATCTGAAGAGAGAACTTCATCCAGCTAGTATAAGAGCACAGCTGACATATCATGCTTTCTCTCTAATGTCACTGATTAGCACCAAAAAAAAAATGTAAAACAATTATTTTTATTTTTTAAAAGGTCACTAATGAACTCATACAGTAGACTGAATGGGTTACGTATGTTATGAGATCAAGCAGACACAAGTAATGAATGTTATCTTGGTTAATCACAGATCGCCCCTGTTATCATTCCCTTTGTTTGTTCAAGTGGGCAGCACCTGGTTATCAGGTTATCTAGTGGTTAGAGCGCTGGGCTATTAACCCAAAAGGTTGCTGGATCAAATCCCCGAACTGACAAGGTAAAAATCTGTCGTTCTGCCTCTGAACAAGGTAGTTACCCCACTGTCGTTATAAATAAGAATTTGTTGTTAACCGCCGTGCCTAGTTAAATAAAAAAAATATCACTGATAAACATTCACCTTTTACTCAGAGCGACCTTTCCAACATCCTAAATATTGCGTGGCCTGTTAAAATTAGGTTTTGGTTCAATGTTTTGATTCCAGCCAGCAGTTTGCTCTGAAACACTTGACAGAGCCACAGACAGCTGGCTACTGTAACTAATAACTATCTGTAATTGTCCATGTGTAGAAACACAGACAGCTGGCTACTGTAACTATTAACTATCTGTAATTGTCAATCTGTAGAAACACAGACAGCTGGCTACTGTAACCAATAACTATCTGTAATTGTCCATGTGTAGAAGCACAGACAGCTTGCTACTGTAACTATTAACTATCTGTAAATGTCAATCTGTAGAAACACAGACAGCTGGCTACTGTAACCAATAACTATCTGTAATTGTCAATCTGTAGAAACACAGACAGCTGGCTACTGTAACCAATAACTATCTGTAATTGTCAATCTGTAGAAACACAGACAGCTGGCTACTGTAACCAATAACTATCTGTAATTGTCCATGTGTAGAAGCACAGACAGCTGGCTACTGTAACTATTAACTATCTGTAATTGTCAATCTGTAGAAACACAGACAGCTGGCTACTGTAACCGTTAACTATCTGTAATTGTCAATCTGTAGAAACACAGTCGAGCTATCCGCACAGCTTTGCAGTGCCCATGTCTCTCTCCTGTACGTGGGTTTTAGTTGACTAGACAACCCATCTCTAGCGGCTGGCTAGTTAACTAACCATCTCTAGCGGCTGGCTAGTTAACTAACGTTAGTTACTGTAGCTAAACTAATATAACGTTAGTGATGGATTAACAAGACAGCACCCGTTTACCTCTTTTAACAGCCTCGTCATACGAAAGGAAACCTATCCTTGACTCCTTGGCACCCATGTCGCCCTCATGTCACTACGAAGTGAGAAAATACATGTTGAACGGGCGATGTTGCGCAATCCGTTAGCAGCGATGTGTTTTTGCTGTTTTCGACGGATGACGCGTCTCCTCGCCGACGCGCGTCCACGCTGCTTTGATCACATGACCGGAGCTCCACGGGTCACCTGATTGGTTGGCATGTAATGGTTGTGCAGTGTGCACATGATGTATTTCTGCAGTCTATGGGACTGAACAAAATACAGACACTTTTCATATGCTGTTACAAAATACGTAGCACTTTACCCCAATTTGCAAAGCTATGTTGCCCGAATCGTCTCACACAATGAAACAGTTTGGGTCCGTCTACTTTAGGCTACCATTTTGAAAAACTGTCAAAGTTGTCCTTGTCTCTGGCGCCCCCCTGTGGATAGAGTTGAAAGGCTTTTATTATAACGTTTGCAGAATATGCAGTGCACAAGATAAAGCTTGTCAAGATTCAGTATTGCAGTGTGAAAGTTATATTTGTCTAATAATTGGTTTACTGGTATAATACTGTACTTTAGCAGTAGTTAATTCGTTATTATAAACTGGGTGGTTCGAACCCTGAATGCTGATTGGTTGACAGACATGGTATATCCGACGGTATACCACGGGTATGACAAAACATTTACTTTTATTGCTTTAGTTACGTTGGTAACAAGTCTATAATAGCAATAAGGCACCTCGGGGGATTGTGGTGTATGGCCAATATACCACGGCTAAGGGCTGTGTCCAGGCACTCCACATTGCGTCGCGCTAAGAACAGCTCTTAGTCGTGGTATATTGGTCATATACCACACCCCCTCTGGCCTTATTGCTTAAATAGAATGAATCAATTCTCTATTTTGTCCTGTATACATGATTTTATGTGTGATAAAACATAATTATCTACAATATCTGATCATTTGCACAGATCAGCAATAGTCAAGAATGTTGACACCTAAAACAATAGAAACAAATCTAGATGTTTATTCACGTACACCTGTCTGAGCCCTGGACTACGAATGTAGTTTGAGGAGTTAGCGAGTTATCATTGGTCAACTGAATTCAACGTGGGATAACCAACACTTGTTAAAGTCTATTTCACATGATAGTCTACTTAATGTATATGACACCTTTTACTTGATTTAGGAAATGAAAACGTGGCACTGACTTGCCTATGGTTTTGATGTTTCAACGTTGTCTCAATGAAAAGTTCTGCGTTCGATTAGCAACGTGCAACATGCAAGCAAGGTTACAAGCCTGCTAGTGTTATAGCGGCAGGCGAACAAGCAATATCCACCTTCCTAGTGCGGATAATGCCTGAGCTTTATAGGAAGCTAACTGAAACTATCTAACCGAAGCTGTCTAACCGAAGCTGGCTAACTGAAGCTGGCTAGATTTAGAAAACCCAGAGTAGATCTAGTTTGCTTTGTGCTATACCCCTCTGCATAGCCACGGGAAGTAGGTGTTTGAATGTTAAATGACAGAGACAGAGGCATTGATGCGAGTAACCAGTCTTGTTCAGTACATCACAACACATCCGAGTATCTCAAGCACCCCGGTAAAACACAAGAGTTGCAGTAATGAACATTTACCAACAGATGGCATCACTGTGCCATCTTACACCCATAACAGTAGGGGTGCTGAAAAAATATATAAAATAATTCCGGGAAAAATAATATATTATAAAAATGACTATAAGAAAATAATAATGTCTCACAAAAGTAGTGCATTGGACCCTTAATAGTCCTCTATTGGTGGATATATCTCTCTGCAGCTCCAGCATGGACACATATTTGCCCAGCCTCCGTCTGTCTTCCTCTCTCTCAATCTCTCCCTGGACTGTCGGTCCTCCTCTTCCTCCCTCTCTGGACTGTCGGTCCTCCTCTTCCTCTCTCCCTGGACTGTCGGTCCTCCTCTTCCTCCCTCCCTGGACTGTCGGTCCTCCTCTTCCTCTCTCCCTGGACTGTCGGTCCTCCTCTTCCTCTCTCCCTGGACTGTCGGTCCTCCTCTTCCTCCCTCTCTGGACTGTCGGTCCTCCTCTTCCTCTCTCCCTGGACTGTCGGTCCTCCTCTTCCTCCCTCCCTGGACTGTCGGTCCTCCTCTTCCTCTCTCCCTGGACTGTCGGTCCTCCTCTTCCTCCATCTCTGAACTGTCGGTCCTCCTCTTCCTCTCTCCCTGGACTGTCGGTCCTCCTCTTCCTCCCTCTCTGAACTGTCGGTCCTCCTCTTCCTCTCTCCCTGGACTGTCGGTCCTCCTCTTCCTCTCTCCCTGGATTGTCGGTCCTCCTCTTCCTCTCTCCCTGGACTGTAGGTCCTACTCTTCCTCCCTCTCTGGACTGTCGGTCCTCCTCTTCCTCTCTCCCTGGACTGTCGGTCCTCCTCTTCCTCCCTCCCTGGACTGTCGGTCCTCCTCTTCCTCTCTCCCTGGACTGTCGGTCCTCCTCTTCCTCTCTCCCTGGACTGTCGGTCCTCGTCTTCCTCCCTCTCTGGACTGTTGCTCCTCTGTCTTTTGCTCTTTCTGTCACTCCTAGCAGGAAACCACACTCTTCCTCCTCTTCTTCCTCTCCTTCACTCTCTTCCTCCACTAGACCGTCAACCTCCACCTCTATTTCAGCCCTCTCCTCCTCTTCCTCCTTCACTCTCTTCCTCCAATAGACCGTCCGTCAACCTCCACCTCTATTTCAGCCCTCTCCTCCTCTTCCTCCTTCACTCTCTTCCTCCAATAGACCGTCCGTCAACCTCCAACTCTATTTCAGCCCTCTCCTCCTCTTCCTCCTTCACTCTCTTCCTCCACTAGACCGTCCGTCAACCTCCACCTCTATTTCAGCCCTCTCCTCCTCTTCCTCCTTCACTCTCTTCCTCCAATAGACCGTCCGTCAACCTCCACCTCTATTTCAGCCCTCTCCTCCTCTTCCTCCTTCACTCTCTTCCTCCAATAGACCTTCCGTCAACCTCCACCTCTATTTCAGCCCTCTCCTCCTCTTCCTCCTTCACTCTCTTCCTCCACTAGACCGTCAACCTCCACCTCTATTTCAGCCCTCTCCTCCTCTTCCTCCTTCACTCTCTTCCTCCAATAGACCGTCCGTCAACCTCCACCTCTATTTCAGCCCTCTCCTCCTCTCCTCTCCTTCTGCTTACTGCTGGCACAACGGTATGATGTTACAATGCCCATATTTGATAGTCTGTTGAAAATGTGCTTAACCCATGTAGTCTGGACCTTGACACCCTCCATATTGCTCTTCCACTGGAGGCATTTCTCATCCCATGACTCACCAATCTGTTTATATTTTGTAATGATACTCTTCCTGGACACACAGACACCGTGATGCATGACAAGCGGCAGGGTAGCCTAGTGGTTAGACTTTTGGACTAGTAACCGAAAGGTTGCAAGTTCGAATCCCAGAGCTGACAGGGTACAAATCTGTCGTTCTGCCCCTGAACAGGCAGTTAACCCACTGTTCCTAGGCCGTCATTGAAAATAAGAATTTGTTCTTAACTGACTTTCCTAGTAAAATAAAGGTTAAATTTATTTATATATTTTTAAAGCGCATGATGAACACACAGGTGCACACATACATTTCGAACGTGCCCTTAAAAAGGGTGGCACCTGCCATGGCCATTATGTACTTCCTTATTAAAGGAGGCCATTAGGCCTCTTCCTTATTCCTGGAGCCACAGTCTGAAGGCCTCTTCCTTATTCCTGGAGCCACAGTCTGAAGACCTCTTCCTTATTCCTGGAGCCACAGTCTGAAGGCCTCTTCCTTATTCCTGGAGCCACAGTCTGAAGACCTCTTCCTTATTCCTAGAGCCACAGTCTGAAGGTCTCTTCCTTATTCCTAGAGCCACAGTCTGAAGGTCTCTTCCTTATTCCTAGAGCCACAGTCTGAAGGTCTCTTCCTTATTCCTAGAGCCACAGTCTGAAGGTCTCTTCCTATTTCCTAGAGCCACAGTCTGAAGACCTCTTCCTTATTCCTGGAGCCACAGTCTGAAGGCCTCTTCCTTATTCCTGGAGCCACAGTCTGAAGGCCTCTTCCTTGTTCCTGGAGCCACAGTCTGAAGGCCTCTTCCTTGTTCCTGGAGACACAGTCTGAAGGCCTCTTCCTTATTCCTGGAGCCACAGTCTGAAGGCCTCTTCCTTGTTCCTGGAGCCACAGTCTGAAGACCTCTTCCTTGTTCCTGGAGACACAGTCATGTAGAAAGTGCTCACACATTGCAAAAAAAAGTCCACTATTTTTGGGGCTGACTGTTTCCACTCACCCAGTCCTTTATCTGTGCTAAAGGACTGTTGTGTCTCAGTTTTATTCAGTCCCCCTTTTCACTGGTTAATCTTCGACACTCCTCCGTCATAATATTCAGTGCTTTTGCTCGATAACAAATTGTGACAGACCTGGAACTTGCACCAAATACTCTCGGTATTGCTCAGAGCAGACTACCTTGAAGACAGATACCAATTATTTTCAAAGAACCTCGATAAGTATCTGTGACTTTGTATCAGAAGTAGTTGTAACAGTGACCTTAAATAAGAAATGAAAATATGGTTTAAATATCTGAGAATCGTTGTGAATTATGTAACACATTTGCACATAAACTGAGCATTATCAGTTCCTTTACTGTCACAGGGGGAAAAAACGATCAAACAAAAGTTTGCATTGACAAAAGTTAACAGATACATTGTTCAAAAGGTAGAGCGCTTTAACTCTGCGGTGATCACGTTCGTTCTTGTCATCTACAGCCCATGACGCACCAACAGCAGGTGCTGTATCAACAGGTGCTGTACCAACAGGTTCTGTACCAACAGGTTCTGTATCAACAGGTTCTGTACCAACAGGTGCTGTACCAACAGGTTCTGTACCAACAGGTTCTGTACCAACAGGTGCTGTTTCAACAACAGGTGCTGTATCAACAACAGGTGCTGTACCAATAGGTGCTGTACCAACAGGTGCTGTATCAACAACAGGTGCTGTATCAACAACAAGTGCTGTATCAACAGGTGCTGTATCAACAACAGGTGCTGTATCAACAACAGGTGCTGTATCAACAACAGGTGCTGTATCAACAACAGGTGCTGTACCAACAGGTGCTGTACCAACAGGTGCTGTATCAACAACAGGTGCTGTATCAACAGGTTCTGTATCAACAGCAGGTGCTGTTTCAACAACAGGTGCTTGGTGAATTCCTATATCTGGCGGCAGGTCATCTGTCACTGGGTCCCTGAATAGGCCTCGTCTCGCCGGACTCTCTGTGCATTCCTGAGCAGACACCTTTTTGTACTTCTAGGAGTCGAGACAGGTCCACCTAGACAGCCACTGCACATCTTCTCCTCACAAAACAGACAATTATTTTCACGTCATTGACACCATTTCAATAGAAGATTGACAGGAGCCACATACCACTTTTGAAAACCCATCACTCAACTCAGCGTGATGGTCCCCTTATCTCTTCTAAACCCATCACTCAGGGTGACAGGTCCCCTTATCTCTTCTAAACCCATCACTCAGGGTGACAGGTCCCGTTATCTCTTCTAAACCCATCACTCAGGGTGACAGGTCCCCTTATCTCTTCTAAACCCATCACTCAGGGTGACAGGTCCCCTTATCTCTTCTAAACCCATCACTCAGGGTGACAGGTCCCGTTATCTCTTCTAAACCCATCACTCAGGGTGACAGGTCCCCTTATCTCTTCTAAACCCATCACTCAGGGTGACAGGTCCCGTTATCTCTTCTAAACCCATCACTCAGGGTGACAGGTCCCCGTTATCTCTTCTAAACCCATCACTCAGGGTGACAGGTCCCCTTACCTCTTCTAAACCCATCACTCAGGGTGACAGGTCCCCTTATCTCTTCTAAACCCATCACTCAGGGTGACAGGTCCCCTTACCTCTTCTAAACCCATCACTCAGGGTGACAGGTCCCCTTACCTCTTCTAAACCCATCACTCAGGGTGACAGGTCCCCTTATCTCTTCTAAACCCATCACTCAGGGTGACAGGTCCCCTTACCTCTTCTAAACCCATCACTCAGGGTGACAGGTCCCGTTATCTCTTCTAAACCCATCACTCAGGGTGACAGGTCCCGTTATCTCTTCTAAACCCATCACTCAGGGTGACAGGTCCCGTTATCTCTTCTAAACCCATCACTCAGGGTGACAGGTCCCCTTACCTCTTCTAAACCCATCACTCAGGGTGACAGGTCCCGTTATCTCATCTAAACCCATCACTCAGGGTGACAGGTCCCGTTATCTCTTCTAAACCCATCACTCAGGGTGACAGGTCCCCTTATCTCTTCTAAACCCATCACTCAGGGTGACAGGTCCCCTTACCTCTTCTAAACCCATCACTCAGGGTGACAGGTCCCGTTATCTCTTCTAAACCCATCACTCAGGGTGACAGGTCCCCTTATCTCTTCTAAACCCATCACTCAGGGTGACAGGTCCCGTTATCTCTTCTAAACCCATCACTCAGGGTGACAGGTCCCCGTTATCTCTTCTAAACCCATCACTCAGGGTGACAGGTCCCCTTATCTCTTCTAAAGCCCGTGTGTAGACCGGTCACAATAAAGACCAGATACCTTGCAAAAGGCTATGTTTGTTCCTCTTACAGTCCCACGGTTCACCACAAACACGGCATACATCAACATATTCTGATGGGGGTTTAAATCAGCGATTTCCCATCTTCATCTTCTTTTTCATGGAGGTTTTAACCAAAAATATTCCATAGGGGGGGGGGACCCGACTGCATACAAAAGACACAACTATAAATGTAAAAAACATCCCACTCATTCAGTCACAGTACAGATCACATCTCTAAACCAGGTGCCTGTGAGGACGGAGCATCCACAGGATGTCATGCCTCTGCTGTAAAATCCAATCCCCAAAAAAACTATCAGCTGACACTCACAATGATACCTATTTTTTCTGCGCTGTGCAGTTGATAACCAAAGCAATAAACGCTGCCAAGTCCACCTTCTAAACATGCAACATGTCAGGATATCTCTGTTGACAAGGAACATCATCTGGTGTCTCCAGTCCTGCTACCATTATTCAACTAGTCCTGCTACCATTACTTATTCAACTAGTCCAGCTACCATTACTTATTCAACTAGTCCTGCTACCATTACTTATTCAACTAGTCTTGCTACCATTACTTATTCAACTAGTCCTGCTACCATTACTTATTCAACTAGTCCTGCTACCATTACTTATTCAACTAGTCCTGCTACCATTACTCATTCAACTAGTCATGCTACCATTACTTATTCAACTAGTCATGCTACCATTACTTATTCAACTAGTCCTGCTACCATTACTTATTCAACTAGTCCTGCTACCATTACTTATTCAACTAGTCCTGCTACCATTACTTATTCAACTAGTGCTGCTACCATTACTTATTCAACTAGTCCTGCTACCATTACTTATTCAACTAGTCCTGCTACTCCTTTCTCTCCTTTCTTCCACTATTCTGACCAACTTTGGAGAGAGAGGAGACATGATGGACAGTCCTTATTCTAACCACCTCCAGAGAGGAGACATGTTGGACAGTCCTTATTCTAACCACCTCCAGAGAGGAGACATGATGGACAGTCCTTATTCTAACCACCTCCAGAGAGGAGACATGATGGACAGTCCTTATTCTAACCACCTCCAGAGAGGAGACATGATGGACAGTCCTTATTCTAACCACCTCCAGAGAGGAGACATGTTGGACAGTCCTTATTCTAATCACCTCCAGAGAGGAGACATGATGGACAGTCCTTATTCTAACCACCTCCAGAGAGGAGACATGTTGGACAGTCCTTATTCTAACCACCTCCAGAGAGGAGACATGTTGGACAGTCCTTATTCTAACCACCTCCAGAGAGGAGACATGATGGACAGTCCTTATTCTAACCACCTCCAGAGAGGAGACATGATGGACAGTCCTTATTCTAACCTCCTCCAGAGAGGAGACATGTTGGACAGTCCTTATTCTAACCACCTCCAGAGAGGAGACATGCTGGACAGTCCTTATTCTAACCACCTCCAGAGAGGAGACATGGACAGTCCTTATTCTAACCACCTCCAGAGAGGAGACATGGACAGTCATTATTCTAACCACCTCGGTCTCCTTCAGCCTAACAGGACTGCATCGTTCAGAAATATATATCTCTTTTTCCATAAAATATGTGTTTTGAATTTTCAAAAAGCAATCCCTTTTGCATGTGAAAACACATCATCTTACTCTTTACTCCACGTGCTTAAATTAACCTACGTCACTTTTTGTTTTGAGCTCACTTCGGCTTCGGCCCGAAGAGAGGGCTACTGGCTCACGCCCGGGAGGCAGCACGGTTCAAACCGGCTTCACCCGGTACATCAATAGAACTCCCTCAGTTTACACCAGGTTCCCACCCCTTATTAGCTATTGGCTGTGTTCGAGAGCATCAAGGCTTTTATATGTTGGATGCACTGTTGAGCTCTTACATCCCGAGGGGGTTCGTGCCGGTTGTACGGAGATTGTGACAGCCGGTTAAATGGTGTCCCTTGAGAAGGCAAGAACAAGATGTACGTCAGGAGAAGTGCAGAATTATCATAAGGAGACGTATACTTAGAATATGGAGGAGGAATGGAGGGGAAAAGAGAGGCAGAGTATGTCTAAGAGAGGGAGGGAGGAAAAGGGTGAGTTTGAGTCGGTTAAAAATGGCGGGAAAAAAGGGAGATGGCTTGAATTGAAGACAGGAGGAGAAATGGAAGTGAATGATGGCAAAGTATCAGAGGTGGTAGGTGTGGTGAAGTTCTCGTGACCTGAGGCTTGCACCAAGGGTCAGGATAAATATGAGTCTGTGACAGCAGGAAGAGTGAAGTTTTTTGGAAAAATGTCCTATGCGAGAGAGGCATGGTTGAGGTTTCCAGGGTTAGAGTAGTGCAGAAGTTGTCATATGTTGAGGCAGTGAAGAAAGTAGAGGAAGATGGGTCGAGGGGGTGGGCTCCTGAGAGGAGTAGCAGATCTGTACCAGTACAGAGGGAGAGGCCAACAAGTCATATATACTTCTGTGAGATTGGAGTGAGCCCACAGCCAAGGATAAAGAATGGTACCAACACATCCTCCGAGAGCAACTTCTCCCAACCATCCAGGAACAGTTTGGTGACGAACAATGCCTTTTCCAGCATGATGGAGCACCTTGCCATAAGGCAAAAGTGATAACTAAGTATCTCGGGGAACAAAACATCGATATTTTGGATCCATGGCCAGGAAACTCCCCAGACCTTAATCCCTTTGAGAACTTGTGGTCAATCCTCAGGAGGTGGGTGGACAAACAAAACCACACAAATTCTGACAAACACCAAGCATTGATTATGCAAGAATTGGCTGCCATCAGTCAGGATGTGGTCCAGAAGTTAATTGACAGCATGCCAGGGCGGATTGCAGAGGTATTGAAAAAGGGTCAACACTGCAAATATTGACTTTTTGCATCAACTTCATGTAATTGTCAATAAAAGCCTTTGACACTTATGAAATGCTTGTAACTATACTTCAGTAATCCATAGTAACATCTGACAAAAATATCTAAAGACACTGAAGCAGCAAACTTTGTGGAAATTAATATTTGTGTCATTCTCAAAACTTTTGGCCACGACTGTAGTGTTAGATGGTAGGGTATTTAATTATAAAGGAGTTGTAGTCCAGTCTAGTAGGTGGCGGTAATGCAACATTTATTGGATGCTAACTGCCGTTAAACCCCATCGAAGAAGAAGAGCGTAGTTACTATTTTTGACTAGCTAGCGACGACGTTTGAACTTCCGGATCCGGTGTTTTATGCCTTTTTACAAACACTATCTACAGGTGTGAGGTTCTGCTAGTCTGGTGGTTTATGCTTTACGACACTACTTTTTAGCCAGAGGCAACATGTTTTTTATTTTTTAAATGTTATTGCTCGAGGTTGAACGGCTATTACTACACAGGAGAAGGGGGAAAAAGTCGTTCGTCCACAGAACACTACAGGAGGGGACGATGGAGAATTGAATTGTACATGTCTCTTGTTCAGCCTAAGCGAAGCATTGACGGAGAAACATGTGGAATACTTTCGGATGTCCTTTGCCAGATTTGAGGACTTGCTTCAGCGGCTTGCCTCTCACATATCGCACAAGAGAACTCGACAGCTTGCCCGTAATTTCTGCAGAAAGGCTGTCTGTTACCCTTCGGTTTTTGGCGAGTGGCAGCAAAGTATCGCTGCAAAGTATAATTTATATTCTAGGAATCTCGAGTTTGTGCCATCATCACGTAAGTGTGCCTGTCCCTTGGGGTGGCGCACAATTGGCCCAACGTCGTCCGGGGTAGGGCCGTCATTGTAAATAATAATTTGTTCTTATTAACTGATTTGCCTAGTTAAATAAATAATGGTTGACTGTTTGTTTCATGTTGTGAGCGACACACTTGGTTTCGCTGTTTTTATTATTCTCATTTGACAACTAAAGAGGATAAATGACAGTCACTTCCTCCTTGATTTAGTTGTTCATATTATTTGGGAGGCTAGACCCTCAAGACACTTACCTTACCTTGTCATTTACCTTGTGTTGTGTAGTGGTCATTCAATGGAGAACTTCCTGCTTTGGTACATGGGTCAGTGTAGTGGCCTTTCAATAGAGACCTTCCTGATTTGGTATATGTGTGAGTGTCCAGCTGTAGACAATAAGGACCCCTAAGACATTAACCTCATCTATATCATGTACAAAGCAGTACAAGTTTACTGAGTGACTGATTCAGAACAGTAATATTGTCTGTCACAAATACATTTGCAGACCTTTTTAGATATTTAATTCCTATCATAAGAGGTGACTAGTGAAATGTAAATCACAGAAGTGTGATTTTATTTATTTGACCTTTATTTAACCAGGTAGGCTAGTTGAGAACAAGTTCTCATTTACAACAGTGACCTGGCCAAGATAAACGCATAGCAGTGTGAACAGACAGCAACACAGAGTTACACATGGAATAAAAGTCAATAACACAGAATTATTATTTTTTATAAAAATAAAAAAGTCTATATATATTGTGTGCAAAAGGCATGAGGAGGTAGGCGAATAATTACAATTTAGCAGATTAACACTGGAGTGATGAATGATCAGATGGTCATGTGCAGGTAGAGATACTGTTGTGCAGAAAAGTAAATAAATAAAAACAGTATGGGGATGAGGTAGGTAAAAATGGGTGGGCTATTTACCGATGGACTATGTACAGCTGCAGCGATCGGTTAGCTGCTCAGATAGCAGATGTTTGAAGTTGGTGAGGGAGATAAAAGTCTCCAACTTCAACGATTTTTGCAATTCGTTCCAATCACAGGCAGCAGAGAACTGGAAGGAAAGGTGGCCAAAAGAGGTGTTGGCTTTAGGGATGATCAGTGAGATACACCTGCTGGAGCGTGTGCTACGGGTGGGTGTTGCCATCATGACCAGTGAACTGAGATAAGGCGGAGCTTTACCTAGCATGGACTTGTAGATGACCTGGAGCCAATGGGTGATGAAAGGGGACATAAGATAAAACACTCATGTAAACACCAGTACCATGTGAAACAGGAAATGAACTACCATCCTGAAGTATGACTAAGAAAATGAAAAAATAAAAAGCACAGCAGTTTTTGGGCGAGACAAACGGGAGACGTTCATCAGTAGGAATAAATACCATCCATGTTATCGTGACGTCGACGGGCTCAGTTCCATCTCTTGGCCATCAACCCCCCTCCCTCCCTCCAACACCTACAAGCAGATGACAAATACAATGACAGCAATCTTAAAACATCCACCTGGGCTCCTTTGAGTTCAAATGTATACCCAAAATAACTGATTTCACACTGTCGTCTTGTTTTCTGACGATTGAACTAAGCCCTGCTAATCTTATAACACGAACACTGAATATTTCCCACTCACAATTTCTCTCACCCTAGAAAAGAGCTGATTTCACATGTTCTAACTAGGTCTGCTAAAAATAAGAAAACAAATCACACTGGCTGTTCAAAAGGACTCGGCTGCATGACGAGTACACACTGGTGTCTGTCTGACGATGTTTCACGTTGAACACCAAGCTAATCCAGTTGTCTGACAGTCGGCGGGACGCAGCAGCCCCGCTCCTCATCTCCAACTCTTCATATCAGCATCGGTGTTCAAATGTTGCGACATCTCCTTCCAACTTGTCCGAATACAACCGCATCGTAGGGTTGGAGAAGTTATTGTTTGGGCTCACCAGCTCACAGAGGCTCTTCTAAAACTGGACATGGACATAATTGAGCTTAGAAAATGTCTAAATAAAAAGGCCCAGTTTGTGTATTTTCTGTAGACACCTTTAGTCTCTGGCTTTCCCCTGTGGATATCATTGAAAAGTATCATGTAAAAAGACAATATGCAGTACATAGGATGAGGCCTGTCTAGATACAGTATTAATACAGGGTGAATGTAATATTCTAGAATGATTTACCACATGTATGAATGAACCATATTATGTAGTCTGTGATAAAGTATTCCTCGATGATATCTGATCAGATCGACATCTGCACACACGTCAGCAAGTCAAGAATGTTGATAAAATAGCAATTGACATTGACATTCAGTGACACAGTCTTATAACACTCGGTGTATCATATTTGTGACCATGTTAAGAAGTACAGTTCAATGTGTCACCATCTGTATTGTAAGTTGGTACCCAAACTATGATTAGTCCCTTGTTGTTCAGAGATGTATCCTAGGCCTAGATCTGTCATCTACAGACTCTTTGTTAGGCTAGTTCTCTAATCACTCTCACAGGTGAGGTTTAATCCAAAGTATTCCTGCTCTGTTTCTGTCTCTCCTAGCAGGGAACCCCCGTCTTTCTCCTCTCCTCTCCTCTCTCTTCCTGTACTGTTGATCCTCTGTCCTCCTCTGTTTCTGTCTCTCCTAGCAGGGAACCCCTGTCTTTCTCTTCTTCTCTCTCTTCCTGTACTATTGATCCTCTGTCCTCCTCTCTTTCTGTCTCTCCTAGCAGGAAACCCCACTCTTCATCCACTGGACCCCCAACCTCCACTTTATCTTTCCCCCCGTCCTCCTCTCTTCCGGTTTCCTCTGTCAGTTTAGCCGTAGGAGGAGGTCGTGGGCAGACTTCACCGCTGACACTATGTTGGAAAAATAGCTCGCAGTCCTCCCTCCAGCATTTGATGATGTTGTACCCAGCTGCCCTCATCTCCTTCTGCTTACTGCTGGCACATTGGTATGATGTTACAATGCCCATTTTCGAGAGTCTTTTGAAAATGGGCTTAACCCCCCCTGGGGTCAGTGTTGAGTTGATGACATAGGCCAGTGCAGAAAGCCTGGGGTTTCTACCTCTCAGGGCCACAGAGGCAGCCACACAGTTATGGATGGTGGAACCACCTGTTGCAGTATTGATGGTGGTATAAAGCCATGGTGTCTTCCTGGACAACTCATTATCCAACGCTTCGTATGAAAAATACTTCATATTCTCCAACGAGGTACTACTCAAAATGCAAGGTTCAAAAACATTAGGGAGGCGTGCATATGCCGTGACCTCCACTTGGATTTTGTTTACAATTTCCTTTCTGATTTCTTGGGATATGTTCTCATTTGTCAAGGCTAATTTTGCAAAGGTCACCACATTGCCCATAGCCAAGTTTTCAATCATGCCCGAAAATTCTGAAGCAATTACCTTCCTCTTCTGTTTCCACATCCTTCCCTTGTTGTCAGGGGAACCGACTCCTGGTTTTGGATGACACAATTTTGGGTTGTATGTAATGACAACCTGCAGAATAATATGGATCAGACATTAGATCTATATTATGAAAATACACATCTAGTGTGGGGGCTAGGTGTTGCATGTCTAGTGTTGGGGCTAGGTGTTGCATGTTTCGTGTCGGGACTAGGTGTTGCATGTCTAGTGTGGGGGCTAGGTGTTGCATGTCTAGTGTTGGGACTAGGTGTTGCATGTCTAGTGTGGGGGCTAGGTGTTGCATGTCTAGTGTGGGGGCTAGGTGTTGCATGTCTAGTGTGGGGGCTAGGTGTTGCATGTCTAGTGTGGGGACTAGGTGTTGCATGTCTAGTGTGGGGACTAGGTGTTGCATGTCTAGTGTGGGGGCTAGGTGTTGCATGTCTAGTGTTGGGACTAGGTGTTGCATGTCTAGTGTTGGGACTAGGTGTTGCATGTCTAGTGGGGGCTAAGTGTTGCATGTCTAGTGTTGGGACTAAGTGTTGCATGTCTAGTGTGGGGACTAGGTGTTGCATGTCTAGTGTGGGGGCTAGGTGTTGCATG
The DNA here is from genome assembly GCF_002021735.2 of Oncorhynchus kisutch. Classification (NCBI taxonomy): domain Eukaryota; kingdom Metazoa; phylum Chordata; class Actinopteri; order Salmoniformes; family Salmonidae; genus Oncorhynchus; species Oncorhynchus kisutch. The sequence goes on from NC_034191.2 coordinate 6,315,000, forward strand.
TCTAGTGTGGGGGCTAGGTGTTGCATGTCTAGTGTGGGGGCTAGGTGTTGCATGTCTAGTGTTGGGACTAGGTGTTGCATGTCTAGTGTTGGGACTAGGTGTTGCATGTCTAGTGTGGGGGCTAGGTGTTGCATGTCTAGTGTGGGGGCTAGGTGTTGCATGTCTAGTGTGGGGGCTAGGTGTTGCATGTCTAGTGTTGGGACTAGGTGTTGCATGTCTAGTGTTGGGACTAGGTGTTGCATGTCTAGTGTGGGGGCTAGGTGTTGCATGTCTAGTGTGGGGGCTAGGTGTTGCATGTCTAGTGTGGGGACTAGGTGTTGCATGTCTAGTGTGGGGACTAGGTGTTGCATGTCTAGTGTGGGGGCTAGGTGTTGCATGTCTAGTGTTGGGACTAGGTGTTGCATGTCTAGTGTTGGGACTAGGTGTTGCATGTCTAGTGGGGGCTAAGTGTTGCATGTCTAGTGTTGGGACTAAGTGTTGCATGTCTAGTGTGGGGACTAGGTGTTGCATGTCTAGTGTGGGGGCTAGGTGTTGCATGTCTAGTGTGGGGGCTAGGTGTTGCATGTCTAGTGTTGGGACTAGGTGTTGCATGTCTAGTGTGGGGGCTAAGTGTTGCATGTCTAGTGTTGGGACTAGGTGTTGCATGTCTAGTGTTGGGGCTAGGTGTTGCATGTCTAGTGTGGGGGCTAGGTGTTGCATGTCTAGTGTGGGGGCTAGGTGTTGCATGTCTAGTGTGGGGGCTAGGTGTTGCATGTCTAGTGTGGGGGCTAGGTGTTGCATGTCTAGTGTTGGGACTAAGTGTTGCATGTCTAGTGTGGGGACTAGGTGTTGCATGTCTAGTGTGGGGGCTAGGTGTTGCATGTCTAGTGTGGGGGCTAGGTGTTGCATGTCTAGTGTCGGGACTAGGTGTTGCATGTCTAGTGTCGGGACTAGGTGTTGCATGTCTAGTGTCGGGACTAGGTGTTGCATGTCTAGTGTCGGGGCTAGGTGTTGCATGTCTAGTGTGGGGGCTAGGTGTTGCATGTCTAGTGTGGGGGCTAGGTGTTGCATGTCTAGTGTGGGGGCTAGGTGTTGCATGTTTCGTGTCGGGGCTAGGTATTGCATGTCTAGTGTGGGGGCTAGGTGTTGCATGTCTAGTGTTGGGACTAAGTGTTGCATGTCTAGTGTCGGGACTAGGTGTTGCATGTCTAGTGTCGGGACTAGGTGTTGCATGTCTAGTGTCGGGACTAGGTGTTGCATGTCTAGTGTCGGGACTAGGTGTTGCATGTCTAGTGTCGGGGCTAGGTGTTGCATGTCTAGTGTCGGGGCTAGGTGTTGCATGTCTAGTGTTGGGGCTAGGTGTTGCATGTCTAGTGTGGGGGCTAGGTGTTGCATGTCTAGTGTGGGGGCTAGGTGTTGCATGTCTAGTGTGGGGGCTAGGTGTTGCATGTCTAGTGTGGGGGCTAGGTGTTGCATGTTTCGTGTCGGGGCTAGGTATTGCATGTCTAGTGTGGGGGCTAGGTGTTTGCATGTCTAGTGTGGGGGCTAGGTGTTTGCATGTCTAGTGTGGGGGCTAGGTGTTGCATGTCTAGTGTGGGGGCTAGGTGTTGCATGTCTAGTTTGGGGACTAGGTGTTGCATGCCTAGTTTGGGGGCTAGGTGTTGCATGCCTAGTTTGGGGGCTAGGTGTTGCATGCCTAGTTTGGGGGCTAGGTGTTGCATGTGTCGGGGCTAGGTGTTGCACACACACGTTCTGGACATTGCAACAGTTCATTCATGCATAGATCATCAGAAACACTACAAACATACCACCAGCATGTATACAGGTTTCAGACCACCAGCATGCAGGTTTCAGACCACCAGCATGCAGGTTTCAGACCACCAGCATACAGGTTTCAGACCACCAGCATGTATACAGGTTTCAGACCACCAGCATGTATACAGGTTTCAGACCACCAGCATGCAGGTTTCAGACCACCAGCATGCATACAGGTTTCAGACCACCAGCATGCATACAGGTTTCAGACCACCAGCATGCATACAGGTTTCAGACCACCAGCATGCATACAGGTTTCAGACCACCTGCATACAGGTTTCAGACCACCAGCATGCATACAGGTTTCAGACCACCTGCATACAGGTTTCAGACCACCAGTATACAGGTTTCAGACCACCAGCATGCAGGTTTCAGACCACCAGCATGCAGGTTTCAGACCACCAGTATACAGGTTTCAGACCACCAGCATACAGGTTTCAGACCACCAGCATACAGGTTTCAGACCACCAGCATACAGGTTTCAGACCACCAGCATACAGGTTTCAGATGGAAATGCAACGGTCATTGACAACTGTATAAGATGCTTGGTTAGTATAGCCAGAGATGATGTCTCAAGAGATACATTAGATAGAGTTGTAGCTATAAATGATCGTGTTAGGGTTATAGAGAGGTATAATGTTATAGCTACCTCAACCATAATGTTCTTCTCTGGGGATTTTGTAGAGACATTGCATCTCTTCTTGGCACCCCTGCCTGTAGTTGGTGGGCTTTCTTCCCGTTGACGCTTCTTCTCCGCTACCTCATTCAATGAATCAGTTAAAACACCTGGTCTTTGTATCATCTCTTCCGGTCTCTATTGGGCCTTGTTGGGACTTCATAACTTCTTCGCCGGGAGTTCCAAACTCGGGTGTTTGCGTTGTAGCTTTCCATGCATTTCAACCTTACTAATGTTACGAAAACACTTCTGACATATCATTGTCGATGTATCTTCGTGCAGTGTCAGGTTTATGCCGAGGGATGATAACCTAGTCAGAATGGTACAATTCGACTTTGACACAAGGGAACGCACATGTTGTAACGCACCAAATATTAGATTTTGGTCGCAGAGACGGCATCTATCAAGATGGTTTGCAGCTTTAGGCATAGTTCAACAAAACAGTGGCGCAACTAAACTGTACCATAACAATGTCAACAAACTGAAAACGTCTCATCCCGACGTCCTGGCTGCCAGTGTCGCGCCAAAATCACGTGATATTTAGAAGTATAGGGCCTGGTTCGAATTCTCTTTATCTACCTCTCTAGGCTTGGAAGTAATCACTGTTCGGTTGGAAGTCAAGGAAGGAAGGTTGCTGTGTTTCAAATGTTCAGAGAGCCTATAGATTCAGTACCGCCCCTAGCTACCGTCCCTCAACCAAGCAAAAAGGCCAGTAGAATCGAACCATCCGACGTGCCTTACCACGACACTAGCCTACCCATTTTTAGCTTCAATGCTGTCAATTGTGAGTGCTTCCTCGAAAAAAAAAAAAATCTAAATTAAAGTTTAGATCGCTGTATATATATTTGGTGTACATTTCCATTGATACATTATGGGTTTTCTTCGTGTACTAGAGATTATATTTTTTGTTTTGCTTCTCATGTAAATTTGACATGAGGGAAAAATAAGTGTTATTATTGAAAGATCTTTTGAGATGGTATGGGGATGAGTTCAGAGACCCCATGATGCCAGGACGGTCAAAACTAGTGAACTACATAGGGAATGGCTAGCAAACTAATGTAAACATCTGTGGTGTTACTAGTCTGATTGATTGTACAGGTGGATTACAAATCTGATTGCCTGTACAGGTGGATTACTAGTCTGATTGATTGTACAGGTGGATTACTAGTCTGATTGATTGTACAGGTGGATTACTAGTCTGATTGATTGTACAGGTGGATTACTAGTCTGATTGATTGTACAGGTGGATTACTAGTCTGATTGATTGTACAGGTGGATTACTAGTCTGATTTATTGTACAGGTGGATTACTAGTCTGATTGATTGTACAGGTGGATTACAAATCTGATTGCCTGTACAGGTGGATTACTAGTCTGATTTATTGTACAGGTGGATTACTAGTCTGATTTATTTTACAGGTGGATTACTAGTCTGATTTATTTTACAGGTGGATTACTAGTCTGATTGATTGTACAGGTGGATTACAAATCTGATTGCCTGTACAGTTGGATTACTAGTCTGATTGCCTGTACAGGTGGATTACTAGTCTGATTGCCTGAACAGGTGGATTACTAGTCTGATTGCCTGAACAGGTGGATTACTGGTCTGATTGCCTGAACAGGTGGATTACTAGTCTGATTGCCAATTTCAAAGTATGACGCCACTGTCTAGCCATCCAGGCAGTCATCCCTCTAATCTAGACTATACACTCTGAACTCTGATTTTTTTCCTTCTCAAGTGATGAATTATCAATTAGTACATTTTAAATCAATAAAAATATCAAGGTTATATTAAACATTCTTCATAAGAATTTACACGGTTGATAATCTGCACACAGATGAGCAATAGTCAATAATGTTGACACCAAGAGAATCAAAATATCAATTTTATTCAAGTGTACCTCATCTATTGATGAAGTAGGTCTATTAACCTTTGACATAGATATGATGAATGCAGAGAATGAGAATTTTTGATAATTTCTGGATGGATGGATATATATAGTAAACATAAAACGACTAATATACTTTTCGAATGTACGTAAGTGTTTAGTTATAAAAACTGGCCTGAAGTTCCAATAAGGCACCTGAGGGGAAAATGTTCTGGTGTGGTCCCACAGACAACGGTGAAATGATCAGATAAAACACGAACACAACTTATTCGTACCTTAGATGTAAACAGAGAGGGGGTGGTGGGGGGGGGGGGGGGGGGGGTGTACAGTCAACACACAGCAAAAAAAAAAAATATTTTTCCCTCAAAATCATGAAATTATTTACAGTAACATGCAAATACCGTACTTAGAGCCGTTTACCTTCCCTACAAGTGGAAGACAAATCTATACATAGTCATTCCTTTAATATAAACAGTATAAATCCATTCCTTTGTGTATATAAATGGCGTTCTTCCCCATTTGCTTGTCTGACGTACTGTAGTGGTGTGAAAGGTATGACGACTACAGAGTCTCAGGTTCTAATTACATTCAAGTGTTCAACACTTAAAATGCTAAATAAATGTATAACTGGGAAGGAGGGTTGTCACTTCAGACACCTGCTAGTGAAAAAAAAACATGTTGTTTTGCTGTAAAAGACAGGTGACAAGTTACTTCTAAACGATGCATGTAGTCCGTCTCGCTGTCGAAGCAAAAAAAACGCGTCTGGATTTAGTTGGAGCAGTTTTGGATTGCTTGTGTGGGGTGTAAGAAAGGTTATGGTGTTCGGATGAGCGATTTGCGTGAACCCATAGTGTAGTGGATATCACCCATAGAAAAACAAATACAAGCACCCTGGAAACATGGTCACAAACGCACACTAATACTGCGGGCCTTCAATACGCTCCTTATTTCTGTAGAATGAACTGGTCAATGAACTCATTCTGCTCAGCCTCCACTTTGGAGAGAGCTTCGTACTCGATACGATACCTGGAATAGATTAAACAAACTTAGTTAAAACCCAGGTGACTGACTGACTAACTGACTGACTAACTAACCGACTAAATAACTAACTAACGAACTGACTAACCGACTAAATAACTAACTAACGAACTGACTAACCGACTAAATAACTAACTAACTGACTGACTGACTAACTAACTAACTGACTAACTAACTAACTGACTTTAAGGTCAACCCTTGAGAATGGAGACACTAACTGACAAGATTCTCATTGTTATTGATTTCACAAGGAGATTTGAGGTGAAATGGATTTCAAGTCTTCTTACCTCTCCAGCTGCAGCTTCTTCTCTGCTATCAGGGCCTGGAGCTGCTGTTGCTGGGCCTCCCTCTGCTTGGCCACAGACTTCAACAGGTTCCTGGCTCCAATAGCCTGGGAGAAGGAGGGCAGTGCAGCAGCATGTCGTTCACCCAGATAAGAAGCCCTCAGTCATTCCCACAGAAAAGTGCAACAAGTGTACTTAGTGGCCTAGCGAGCTAGCAGTCAAAGTCCACTGAAGGAGTGAACAAGCATCTAATATCTGTGTGTGTGTGTGTGTGTGTATGTGTGTGTGTGTCTGAGCCCTGTAAAGATGAACTAAGAAACTCACAACACTTAAAAGAGCCAACGCAGACCCTTACCTTCATCTTTTCAGTCTCTGCCTCTTTTGCCAATTCATCCACCAACTCGATGAGACCACCCACTATCTTCTGAAACTGGCCCATTTCTGTGTATCGAATGAATACGCGGTAATTAATAATAGCCGTAATTAGTCATTAATAATAGCCGTAATTAGTAATTAATAATAGCTGTAATTAGTAATTAATAATAGCCGTAATTAGTCATTAATAATAGCCGTAATTAGTCATTAATAATGAATTAATATGCAGTAATTAGGGGGCAACAACTTTTGAAGAAAAAAAAACAGTTTTAACATTAGGACGAGATGCGAGTGGACATCTCCGCTGTTCTTTACAAAAAACAATATTCTATGCAAATTACAGAACTGAACCACAATCATCCATACCATACCCTATTCCCTGGGCACTACTTTTTCTCAGGGCCCACTATACTCGTTGGACTAGTAACCACAAGGTTACAAGTTCAAATCCCCGAGCTGACAAGGTACAAATCTGTTGTTCTGCCCCTGAACAGGCAATTAACCCACTGTTCCTAGGCCGTCATTGAAAATAAGAATTTGTTCTTAACCGACTTGCCTAGTTAAATAAAGGTCAAATAAATAAATAAATGAGGGAATATGGTGCCATTTGGGACCACAAATCAGAAGGTAATGGACTGCTCTTACTGTCAACAAAGTCTTCACACTCCTCCTTGAGCTCCCTGGTCTTCTGGTCCACCTCTGGTTCCAGCACCCGCAGCTTGTTGAGTTCATCAAAATGAAGACCAGCTTCAGCCAACGGGTCTTTCGCCATGGCCACAAGACCTGTCCCCAAGAGCTGGGTTATAGATTAAGGGGCTGGAAAAACAACTGCTTGAACACCATGGATTATATGGAGGTTTTATTTATTTAACCTTGTATTTTATCCTGCATCTTAATCTAGTCTAAAAGAGGTTTCCTGTCCTCATCTCTCACTAATCTAAGAGGGCGGAATAGGTGAAAGATAACTTGGGGATTTGTATTATTTTGGGTCAGGTGTGTCACAGTAGTATAGTAATGCACATGCCCCGCCCACCTGAGGATCTATATTTTTCCGACATCCATTTCCTGTGTCGGAGGTGTGCAACATCTTGCCATTAAAATCTTGCTGGATTGAGCGCTTTCATTTCACTCCTTCATACTCTTGCTTGTGCCCGTCATGTTTTCCACCGTTAACATTACGACCGCGGAAATGGTTTGTAATGACCTGTCAAACACCCCTCCGGTAATTGCTGAAATGAACCCAACATCATCTTTCCGTTGATTCCATAAGAAGGTTTAAGCTTCGTCAGGGATTTAAACGCACCGCCTCAACACTTAGCAAAATGCTTGTGATGTTACAACCGCAATACCATCTGCTTTGTATTCGACCAATAACATTTTATTTCAGAAAGACTAAAGATTGATGGGTGTTCTTTTGAAGAAGAAGAATTTAAAGTTAATTTAATCCAGTTGAAATGTTTACAAATGAGATGCGCTGAAATGAAAGCAACTTTAAAAAACATTGCCACAGAACCTCTCCTCTTTCCAAATATCTAATGTATAACAATATGTAAATATTAAGTGTGTAAACAGTATTTGTTGTCTCTAGGCGTCTTTCCAACTCATTTTAATGTAATATCTTATGTTGTTCGTGTCTATAACTGCATGGGCATTAGCTAATGGGGATCCTAATAAACGAAGCCACACAACAGTAATGAATGAGGCTGTCTAGAAAGCGCAGGTGAGTGCACGTTGTGTAAGACAGAAAAAAAAGTGTTTGATTGTTGCAGCCCTGTTCCGCCCCTTTATGTTAACTTATTCATATATGCAAATACTCCTGGTGTATTTATGCAAATGAGGCACATACAGTGCATTCCGAAAGTATTCTGACCCCTTTACCTTTTCCACATTGGTATGCTACCGCCTTATTCGAAAATGTATTACATAATTTCCTCCCCCAATCTACACACAACATCCCATAATTACAAAGGAAAAAAGAGGTTTAGTTATTTATGCTAAATAATTTTTTTAAATGATAAAATCTGTACAGTCAATCAGACTAGTAATCCACCTGTCCAGTCAATCAGACTAGTAATCCACCTGTACAGTCAATCAGACTAGTAATCCACCTGTACAGTCAATCAGACTAGTAATCCACCTGTACAGTCAATCAGACTAGTAAGTATTCAGACCCTTTACTCCATACTTTGTTGAAGCACCTTTGGCAGAGACTACAGCCTCGAGTCTTCTTGGGTAGGACGCTACAAACTTGGCACATCTACTATTTGGTGGAGTTTCTCCCATATCTTCTCTGCAGATCCTCTCAAGCTCTGTCAGGTTGGATGGGGAGTGTTGCTTCACAGCTATTTTCAGGTCTCTCCAGAGATGTTCGATCAGGTTCAAGTCCGGGCTCTGGCTGGGCCACTCAAGGACATTTAGAGTCTTGTCCCAAAGCCACTCCTGCATTGTCTTGGCTGTGTGCTTAGGGTCGAAAAACATCCCCACAGCATGATGCTGACACCACCATGCTTCACCGTTGGGGCGGCAGGGTAGCCTAGTGGTTAGAGCGTTGGACTAGTAACCGAAAGGTTGCAAGTTCGAATCCCCGAGCTGACAAGGTACAAATCTGTCGGTCTGCCCCTGAACAGGCAGTTAACCCACTGTTCCTAGGCCAGTTAACCCACTGTTCCTAGGCCGTCATTGAAAATAAGAATTTGTTCTTAACTGACTTGCCTAGTTAAATAAAGGTAAAATAAAATAAAAGGGAAGACGTGATGCTTGGCTTTCAGGTTAAGTAGTTCAATCTTGGTTTCATCAGATCAAAGAATCTTGTTTCTCATGTCCGTAAGGTGCCTTTTGGCAAACTCAAAACGGGCTGTCATGTGCTTTTTACTGAGGAGTGGCTTCAGTGTGGCCACTCTACCATAAAGGCCTAATTGGTGGTGTACTGCAGAGATGGTTGACCTTCTGGAAGGTCCTCCCATCTCCACAGAGGAACTCTGGAGCTCTGTCAGAGTGACCATTGGGTTTTTGGTCACCTCCCTGACCAAGGCCCTTCTCCCCCGATTGCTCAGTTTGGCCAGCTCTAGGAAGAGTCTTGGTGGTTCCAAATGTCTTCCATTTAAGAATGATGGAGGCCACTGTGTTCTTGGGGACCTTCAATGCTGCAGACATTTTTTGGTACCCTTCCCCAGATCTGTGCCTCGACACAATCCTGTCTCGGAGCTCTACAGACAATTCCTTTGACTTGGTGGGTTGTTTAAAAAAAAATGTATCTGACAACTGTGGAACCTTATACAGAGTGGTGTGTGCCTTTCCAAATCATGTCCAATCAATTATGAGGTATTGTGTGTAGATTGAGAGGGGGGAGAGAAAATATTCAATCTATCCCAGAATAAGGTTATATAACAAAATGTGGAAAATTCAAGGGGTCTGAATAGTTTCCAAATGCCCTGTAACCATCTTTATTTGAACACAAAAGGTATAAAAAGGTGAAAACCCTGATACAATAAGAAAATACGAGTGCATTCTAAAGAAGTGACATTTTACAATAAATGAAATACCTGAATTCCCACCAAAAAGCCCTGAATATTAATTATTTGTCCGTGCCAGTAAAATGTGCTATAATTCAGTAAATATAAATATTCTAAATGTTTGGAGTATCTTCATACATTGTCCAGCTGTTGCATTTATTCAAATGTTTTTTTTTTTTACCGTTTAACAATTTATGACCGCTGCTACATTAGTAAACGCGAAGAGTAGGTGACAAGAGAGAACGCCTGTTAGGAAAATATAGTTTACAATAACAAAAAAAAACATACTATTTGATTCTGTGACCTTTGACTAATCAATAGCAACATATCTGACATCAATTAGTTTCAAATTAGTTGGCACACATGCAATACCCGATAATCAGTGCCAGCCAGCTGCTACTTTGACAAAATAATGTAGCTAGGTTAACGTTAGATAGCCGCATTCTTCAATGCGGTCTTGCTACTTAGCTCGCTATCTTAATAGCTCATTAACGTTAGCTGGCGATCTGACAGCTTGCTCCGATTGCCCTTATCGGACTGTCCTGTTGTGGACAAAATAGCTCGTAGCATTAGTGAACTGTTTCATTTAGCTGACCAGCTATTAGCCGAACGTGAGTTGCTAACTACAATCTGTACAAATCATCTAATTATTATTGTTTACAAGTGAGAAAACTCTTAAAGTCAGTCATTCACTTACCTTAAATGTATTTAAACGTAATATCAACGTGGCATATAATCCACAGTACACTTCGGCTGCCAGGGAACAGTTGTGTTTGTCCAACTAGGATAACTTCCGGTAGGGAGGGGAAGGAGTGTATGATGGGAATTGTAGTACACAAACATTATTTGTAGTAAAACTAGTTGTGTCGCGGACAGGGTAACAAGCGAGACCGTGGATGGTGGTTTGAAAAGCGCGCTTGTTTGAAACGGAAAAGAGTCGTGGTCGCTTTTGATGAAGAAGAACATCAAGACGAAGCAGCTGCTTTATAAGTTGGATGCACTGTTGAGCTCTTACATCCGGAGGGGGTTTGTGCTGATTGTACGGAGATTGTGACAGTCTATTAAATGGCGTCCCTTGAGAAGGCAAGATGTAACGTTATGTCAGAATAAGTGCAGTATTAACATAAGGAGACATATTTTTAGAATACGGAGGAGGAATGGAGGGAAAAAGAGAGGCAGAGGTCTAAGAGAGGGAGGAAGACGTGAGCTTGAGTCGGTTAAAAATGTCGGGGGGGAAAGTAAGATGCTGTGTTAAAGAAGAATGGTAGAAAGTGTAAGCAAAGGTTTTCTATTTATTTATTTCACCTTTATTTAACCAGGTAGGCTAGTTGACAACACCTTTATTTAACCAGGTAGGCTAGTTGACAACACCTTTATTTAACCAGGTAGGCTAGTTGACAAGTTCTCATTTGCAATTGCGACCTGGCCAAGATAAAGCAAAGCAATTCGACACATACAACAACACAGAGTTACACATGGAGTAAACAACAACACAGTCAATACTACAGTAGAACAAAAGAAAACAAAAAGTCTATATACAGTGAGTGCAAATGAGGTAAGATAAGGGAGTTAAGGCAATAAATAGGCCATGGTGGCGAAGTTATTACAATATAGCAATTAAACACTGGAATGGTAAATGTGCAGAAGATGAATGTGCAAGTAGAGATACTGGGGTGCAAAGGAGCAAGATAAATAAATAAATACAGTATGGGGATGAGGTAGGTAGATAGATGGGCTGTTTACAGATAGGCTAAGTATGTACAGGTGCAGTGATCTGTGAGCTGCTCTGACAGCTGGTGCTTAAAGCTAGTGAGGGAGATATGAGTCTCCAGCTTCAGAGATTTTTGCAGTTTGTTCCAGTCATGGGCAGCAGAGAACTGGAAGGAACGACGACCAAAGGAGGAATTGGCTTTGGGGGTGACCAGTGAGATATACCTGCTGGAGCACGTGCTACGGGTGGGTGCTGCTATGGTGACTAGTGAGCTGAGATAAGGCGGGGCTTTACCTAGCAGAGACTTGCAGATAACCTGGAGCCAGTGGGTTTGGCGACAAGTATGAAGCGAGGGCCAACCAACGAGAGCGTACCGGTCACAATGGTGGGTAGTGTATGGGGCTTTGGTGACAAAACAGATGGCACAGTGATAGACTGCATCCAGTTTGTTGAGTAGAGTTTTGGAGGCTAATTTTTTAGATGACATCACCGAAGTCGAGGATCGGTAGGACAGACTTTTTTTTGTGTGTTTTTTTGTAACCAGCACAGAGTGAAGTTCTCAGAGCCCGACTCTTGCACCGAGGGTCAGGATAAAGATGAGTCTGTGACCATAGGAGGGAAGTTTTTGGGAAAAGTGGACCCTTGCCTTTTGGCTGATCCCTTTGTGGTTTCAGGGTGGGTGAAAATAGTGATCTTGTGATTATTGTTTGTGTTTCTGCTGGTTAGAGGGAGAAGGTTCTCCATGTTAAACAAATGGGGGCAACAAATGTGAATTGTTTTGGTCTCAAGAAAAGGGTACCATTGAAAGGAGTGATTACTGGATGTAAAAGTGGACCAAGTGAAGGGGAAGATTCCCGGTGTTTGTGCTGCTTGTTGTTTGTTGCGACGTAGACAGGGTGGCGTGAGTGGTGAAACACAAGAGTTGTTGTTTGTTTTGATGTTGAGTCTTTTCCAAAGCAAAGTGATGTTGGGATATTTAAGTTATCCTGTACGAGCTTTTGTGCCGAATACATTACGTTGTTACAGGTGTCAAGCTTATGGTCATGTGGCAGCAGTATGTAGGAGGGATGTTCCTAGCTGTGAGAAGTGTGCAGAAGAGCATGAGACAAAGGAATGTGTAGCATTGGGGAAAGTAGTTGTATGTGTTAATTGTATGGGTGCCCATGGAGCTGGGGATCAGACACGCCATGTGCGAGAGAGGCATGGTTGAGGTTTCCAGGGTTAGAGTAGTGCAGAAGTTGTCATATGTTAAGGCAGTGAAGAAAGTAGAGGAAGATGGGTCAAGGGGGAGGGATCCTGAGAGGAGTGGTAGTACTGTCCCAGTACAGAGGGAGAGGCCAACAAGTTATATATACTTCCGTGAGATTGGATTTTTAGTATTTATAGAAGTGGTTATCTACTGTATTGCAGGGGTGGAATGTAAGTTGCAGAAAATTGAGGTGGTGGTGGCAGCTGTAGAGATGTATTTTGGTGTGTGAGACTTGACATCAGAAGAGTTACAGGGTGTGTTAAGTTGTCGTGTCTCATCCTTTCAGGTTGTTGGCCTGAGGGAGGACTACATAGATTTTAATAGTGGAATAGGGTGGTTTTATTTGTATTTTTTAAAATAATTTTTGTGAGTGTAGTGTTAGATGGTAAGGTATATGTTTATTTTTTCCAAGCTAATTATAAAGAAGTTGTAGTCCAGTAGGTGGCGGTAATGCAACATTTATTGGATGCCAACCGCTTTATCGAAGAAGAAGAATTATTTGTAGTAGTCAACTTTTCTGTAGTTGGGGATAGTTATTTAACGTCGTTGCCTTGTGAATATTTACAATTGTAGTTGGCCTAGCTACATTACATAACTTATAATGTACTGAACTATTCAGAAAAAAATTATTACCCCAAGAGAAAGACGGCGTGGGTGAGTATCTATGAAAATATACTATTGAGCTCATTTTAGCTTGTCTTCTTCAGCTAGCTTTTACCCGGATGGCAAAGGAGAAACTCTATAAGAAACACATTTTACTCTCTCTTTCAAGGACTAGGTCATTTAAGTTCGTCTCAATAATCATGAATTTGTGCTTAGACAGATTTTTTTTGTTTATTAGACACATTATAGCTGGCTAACAACAGTAAGTTAGCCAGTAGTTAGCTAGTTAGCAAGCCAGCACAGCTAACTTTAGGTTCGTTTAAATACAATTTGTGACTCAACCTTATGGCATGTTCCTAGTTATAGTTAGCTTCATCTCATACGTACAAACGTTGTATGCTTATTGCACTCATCTCTAATGTGACTAACTTATTAGCACTGACCGTAATGAAAATACATGTCATTGTATATTTATAGTAGTAACCATACTATGTGGAATGGGGTTGATATCACAACTTGCCGTGCTGGTTTGAGTTCCCCAGAGACCCATTGTCTAACCCCTGGTATGCAACGTTTTTGGGGACTTTCTCACAAATAACACAGTTTGTTTATTGTATGAAGATGGACATAAACACACACACACACACACACACACACACACACACACACACACACACACACACACACACACACACACGCGCAGCATTGTGGGCCCAGCCACATTCCATGCTAGGGGAAATGGAAATCGAGTGGAAGATACTGATTGGGTGGGTGGCTTCCTCCAGCCATTGTTTTCACAACGTTCTCGTCTATTGGTGTTTACGTATGACCGCGTTGGCGACCAGAGCAACTCCGGTCTAATTTCAGTCAATGACATTATAAATTCATGGTTTCAGATTTCAGTCCTTTCAGAAGGACGTTGTCCCAACTGTCACCTTGTTAGTGTCTGTCATCTCAGCAGAAGCCAGGGCTTTGAGGGCAAGGTGTAAATAAAGCAGTGATTTTCTATTGCCTCCCGTCCACCAGGTATGATCTGCAGGGCCAGTGAGAGGCTGTGGCGGCCCCCCCAGTAGCTGTCACCACGGCGGGGGACATCAAGACCTCCGTCTGCAGGGTGGTCATCTACCTTCAGAGGGACATGTCCGGGGACAGCTGCCAGCTCCCCCTGCACCGGCTATGCCTCCAGACCCAGGCCATCGCTACTGGCTCCCAAGTCATTAGACCTTCCCATGAAGGTATACATGGAACAGTGGGCAATCAGAGCAGTGGGCTGTTATGAATGAATGTGCCAATATCCTCAGTGTTTTATGTAGGCTATACAGTGTGCTAGGCTGACTGTTTTTTTTCAATGTGTATGATAGCTTTTACATTCTTGTATGGTGATGTCAAAGAGATATTTCCATCCTATTCCCCCCCCCCCCCCAGCCTCCCAGATGGTGTGTCCCAAGTCCATGACGTGCAGCTACAGAGCAGCGTTGGGCCTGGGTAACAAGTATGTGCGTCTAAACGTAGGGGGGACCCTGTTCTACACCACGCTGCAGGTGCTCACTAGGCAGGACTCCATGCTGAAGGCCATGTTCAGTGGCAGGAAGGAGGTTTTCATTGACCGAGAAGGTGAGAAAGACTGTCAATTAACAATTATTGACAAAAAGAGCTGAGTTCTCTGTCATTCTTATGGATCAGAAACATAGAGGAAACACTACTTAGTCTAATAAGGACTTTAGAATGGAACGGGTGGCTAAAGCAACACATATCATACGACAGGTAGCCTAGTGGTTAGAGTGTAGTGGCGGCAGGGTAGCCTAGTGGTTAGAGCGTAGAGGCGGCAGGGTAGCCTAGTGGTTAGAGCGTAGAGGCGGCAGGGTAGCCTAGTGGTTAGAGCGTAGAGGCGGCAGGGTAGCCTAGTGGTTAGAGCGTAGAGGCGGCAGGGTAGCCTAGTGGTTAGAGCGTAGAGGCGGCAGGGTAGCCTAGTGGTTAGAGCGTAGAGGCGGCAGGGTAGCCTAGTGGTTAGAGCGTAGAGGCGGCAGGGTAGCCTAGTGGTTAGAGCGTAGAGGCGGCAGGGTAGCCTAGTGGTTAGAGCGTAGAGGCGGCAGGGTAGCCTAGTGGTTAGAGCGTAGAGGCGGCAGGGTAGCCTAGTGGTTAGAGCGTAGAGGCGGCAGGGTAGCCTAGTGGTTAGAGCGTAGAGGCGGCAGGGTAGCCTAGTGGTTAGAGCGTAGAGGCGGCAGGGTAGCCTAGTGGTTAGAGCGTAGAGGCGGCAGGGTAGCCTAGTGGTTAGAGCGTAGAGGCGGCAGGGTAGCCTAGTGGTTAGAGCGTAGAGGCGGCAGGGTAGCCTAGTGGTTAGAGCGTTGGACTACTAACCGAAAGGTTGCAAGTTTGAATCCCCGAGCTGACAAAGGTACAAATCTGTCGTTCTGCCCCTGAACAGGCAGTTAACCCACTGTTCCTAGGCCAGTTAACCCACTGTTCCTAGACCAGTTAACCCACTGTTCCTAGACCGTCTTTGAAAATAAGAATTTGTTCTTAACTGACTTGCCTAGTAAAAATAAAGGTAAAATTAAAATTAAAATCAGCAATGATTAGAAAAACCATTTAAATGTACAGGTCCTATGGCAGGCACCTCATCAAAAAGATACACGGAAATACGCTAATCTAAAAATCTGACCGGAATTGACCGTTTTCCTTTCACTTGTATCTTTCCGTCCAGGCTGGATCCTGATAGATCGTTGTGGGAAGCACTTTGCCTCCATCCTGACGTACCTGCGGGAGGAAGTGGTCACCTTGCCCCCTGGCAGGCAGGGGGTTCTGGAGCTGCTGGCAGAGGCCAAGTATTACCTGATCCAGGGTCTGGTGGAGCTGTGCCAGGGAGGCCTGCAGGTCAGTGACACAGAGTGTGCCACAAATGCCCGTAGGACTATGAACAAAAATTAGGGCACTACATAGGGAATAGGGTGCTTGGGGTGTAGGCTGTGTCTTCCAACCTGCAGCTTTGCTAGATCCTAAATCTGTGCATGAAGGCAACATACGGTGCTGTAATGTGTGTTTGTTTGCTGCCGTTTTGGTCATGTCGACTTGGAACGCGACATTCGTTGCTTCCTCGTGTTGCGATAATTGCTTTAACCAGTTTGTCTATTCTGTTAGTGGCTGAAGGACAACGGTACTGTTTGTTTACTATACGTGGCAGTTAGGGCTAACACAATTACCATATAACTGTTGGTTATGGATGAAGACTGTCGAGAAAATAAAAATGACCATTAAAATAAAAATTGTTTTGTGGAATGAACAGCTGACTGAAGACTGGAGTCTAGTCGAGTCTGTTTCGGCCGTAACGTGGACTCTTAACAATGGGATTAAACGTGTTTTGTTCCTTGCTGAAGCAAGTAAGCATGTATTTAGTTGCCTAGGCAACCAACTGTAACCAACTTTAGTTGCCTAGAACCAACTGTAAAGTTTGGTGGAGGAGGAATAATGGTGTGGAGCTGTTTTTCATGGTTCAGGCTAGGCCTCTTAGTTCCAGTGAAGGGACATCTAAATGCTACAGCATACAATGACATTCTAGATGATTCTGTGCTTCCAACTTTGTGGCAACAGTTTGGGGAAGGACCTTTCCAGTTTCAGCATGACAATGTCTCCGTGCACAAAGTGAGGCCCATACAGAAATGGATGGTTTGAGAACGGTGTGGAAGAACTTGACTGGCCTGCACAGAGCTCTGACCTCAACCCCATCGAACACCTTTGGTACGAATTGGAATGCTGACTGCGAACCAGGCCTAATCGCCCAACATCAGTGCCCAGTCTCACTAATACTCTTGTGTCTGAATGGAAACAAGTCACCGCAGCAATTGTTCCTACATCTAGTGGAAAGCCTTCCCAGAAGAGTGGAGGCTGTTGTAGCAGCCAACTCCAGATTAACCTTTTTATTCAACTAGGCAAGTCAGTTAAGAACAAACGGCCACCATTACGTCACCATTGACTTGAATGGGGATGCCTGTTCTATTCATTCTATTTCTATGGCAGCATACATAGTTGGGAGCAGAGGAGAGGAGACAATGTACATCTAAAAAATAAAAAAGTCAATATTTTTATTTAATAAAAAAAAAAATGTTTGAACGGTTATTATGGGGACCACTGTCATTTGGCTGGCCAATCAGTCCTCCAAAATTCCATGACCGTCACAACCCTAGTGGCAGTGGGTATCATGTGAATGTGTCTCAAATGGCCCTACCCTATTCCCTATGTATTGCATTACTTTTGACCAGGGATGCTAGTGCACTCTATTGGTAAAAGGGTTCCATTTAGGATGCACACTGTGTCATTGTGATGTCATTGGAATGCCTGGCATTCAGTATTTGGATTAGCCAAGGTTCTACTGGGGACATTCTGCTGTCGCCATGGTGACTGGTGACAGCAATTACATGCGGTAATGAGATCAATCGAACCTGACCAAAACAATGGAAATGCCATGGAAACGCATGGGGGGGGGGGGGGGAGATCCCGAATCTCTTCATTTCCCCCTCCCAGCAAAATTAGCCTTCATTTGGGCTATTGTTTCTATGTGTATTTCACGCTGTTGAGGGAAAAAATCAGGAGTATAATGCTCATATATATTGTTGGGGTTGACATCCATGTTTGTCATTGTCACCAACCAACTGCATTACGGTTAAAAATGACTGACTACCACCACCCAATTTCTGTATGCTAGCTATCCTACCAGCTTGTACCAACGGGGGTTAGTATTTAGCTGTCGCTTCTTTTAAACCTGGAAACGGTACAACTTCTAAATGTTGTGCAGTGAAAACAGCCAAAAATATTCAAATAGGACTTCAGTTACCACATTGTAGGCCTGTTACAATACATAAATCATGACGGTTTTGACAAATATCCACTTGTTTCGATCAGATTTGTTGAATGCGCGTCAATCCGGCGTCCTTCCTCTATCCTCCACGGTCTGTCTTCCATTGACCTCTACCTCATCTATGCTGAGGAGTCTTGTATCAATGCCATGTTGAATTAAAAACCCCTCTGGCTTTCATTTATGTCATGTCCCCCTTTAAAAAAAATATATATATATTACCCCCTTTTCTCCCCAATTTTGTGGTATCCAATTGTTAGTAGTTACTATCTTCTCTCATCGCTACATCTCCCGTACGGGCTCGGGAGAGACTAAGGTCGAAAGCCATGCGTCCTCCGAAACACAACCTAACCAACCCAACCTGGCGACCATGGTTTAGAGCGCACTGCGCCCGGCCCGCCACAGGAGTCGCTAGTACGCTATGAGACAAGGATATCCCTACCGGCCAAACCCTCCCTAACCCGGACGACGCTAGGCCAATTGTGCGTCGCCCCCACGGACATGTCCCCTTTGTTTTGTGACAGATAGGGGAATTTACTGCTCAGAGGCTTTCATTAATAAATCTTTGAGCAAATTTTTAAGACTGAAATAAGACATTTGCTCAACCTCAGAGATGCTTTACATTTTTACAACGATTGATGTAAAATGCTCTACACTTGTGGTAGTTTAGTAAATACAATTTTCAACTACGCTTGGAATGTTATACCATATACTGGGGTATTTGGAAAAGTCCACCGGATGGTTTTTCAATACCATTTAAAACTATTTCTTAATTATTATTTTATTTTTTAAAAGATAATTTTTTAAAAATTTATTTATTTATTTATTAAAATCTTTTTAACTACTTAAGTAAATACCTGCAGTCAACTTGTTCAAAACTTTAGATGATAAAGAACATTGTGTCACATTATTAAACTTACACACAATGATGAGAGGCCTTGTGAGTCCCTCTCCGTCATGCAGCATCCTCCGGGTGATGAAATGAACACTATGGAATTCACAACTCAATGTTTACCAGCTCGATATCTTATAACTAAGTTAACTGTCTAAAATGTGCTAAATGCTCTGCAGTTGTGCATTTTGGTTTGTTAATTAAGTATCTAGTTATCTTAAAGGGGTTAGCATCTTCCAAATTAACCATTCGCTTGGTAACAGTAGAGAATCCCTTCTTGGACCAAGAGCCTTGCTGGCTGATATTCGTTTTGGGGGTGCAGCAAACTGTGAGTAGCATTTTTGAGGTAGTTGTGTACTTCACAGGAGGTTGGTGGCACCTTAATTGTGGAGGATGGGCTTGTGGTAATGGCTGGAGTGGAATCAGTGGATTGGTATCCATTCCTTTCGCTCCGTTCCAGCCATTATTATGAACAGTCCTCCCCTCAGCAGCCTCCATTGTTATACTTGTATTAGTTTAGGTCAGAAATCTTACAAAATGTTCAATGCGCTTGTTAGCATTTAGTTAGCGTGGATGAATTTTGACCAACATTCTGCAAATTTTCTCATCAATTAAATATTTGATCTCAATGGAATTTTCTGTTCCCAAAAAATAAAATCTGTTACACAGTGGATAAAGTTTTGTAGACTTTTTTAAAAATTGCGTTGTTTTAGAAATGCAAAGGTGAATTGAGTTAATGCGCACTTCAGAGTAGGCGTTCCCTAACGGAAATATTCAAATGTATGCTAGAATGTGCCAAATACAATCTTGCTAACTCGTGCTTGGCTCTGCCTATCTCCTTGCTTGTTCTGCCCACTATGACTAACGTTAGCTTGCAGCCCACAATCCTCTCCTGGATTTAAGATCCTATAAGAGGCAATTTTTTTGTATTTCTTAAATAAGAAAAAATAGTGCCCCCTTGTGTGCACTACCGGTAATGTCATATATCCCGGGATCGTATGGAAGTCTGGATACAGCCCAACCCTAGTTACAACAACGCTTAACCACTTATATGTAGCTGTTGAGGGTTAAGTTCCGGTCCATTCCAATTCTGTGAGCATGCTTCAATCCATAAAGGAACTTTGACCTCACCTCGCCCTTTGACCTCACCTCGCCCTTTGACCTCACCTCGCCCTTTGACCTCGCCTTTTGACCTCACCGAGTTGTTGAAATGGCATTGAACCCGAGCCATGGTATATGTCCTGACACACAGCCTTTTGTATTGTTCAGCAGCACAGAGCCAGTGAGAATGGAACCAGGCATTGTTTAGACTGCTTCTGGCCCATTTTCTTGCTATGTACTGTAACGGGCTGCCTGTGGTGTCGTCTATGTACTGTAACAGGCTGCCTGTGGTGTCTTCTATGTACTGTAACAGGCTGCCTGTGGTGTCTTCTATGTACTGTAACAGGCTGCCTGTGGTGTCGTCTATGTACTGTAACAGGCTGCCTGTGGTGTCTTCTATGTACTGTAACGGGCTGCCTGTGGTGTCTATGTACTGTAACAGGCTGCCTGTGGTGTCTATGTACTGTAACAGGCTGCCTGTGGTGTCTTCTATGTACTGTAACAGGCTGCCTGTGGTGTCGTCTATGTACTGTAACAGGCTGCCTGTGGTGTCTTCTATGTACTGTAACAGGCTGCCTGTGGTGTCTTCTATGTACTGTAACAGGCTGCCTGTGGTGTCTTCTATGTACTGTAACAGGCTGCCTGTGGTGTCGTCTATGTACTGTAACGGGCTGCCTGTGGTGTCGTCTATGTACTGTAACGGGCTGCCTGTGGTGTCTTCTATGTACTGTAACGGGCTGCCTGTGGTGTCTTCTATGTACTGTAACGGGCTGCCTGTGGTGTCGTCTATGTACTGTAACGGGCTGCCTGTGGTGTCTTCTATGTACTGTAACGGGCTGCCTGTGGTGTCGTCTATGTACTGTAACAGGCTGCCTGTGGTGTCTTCTATGTACTGTAACGGGCTGCCTGTGGTGTCTTTATGTACTGTAACAGGACCAGAAAGAGCAGTCTCTGTGTGTAATCCCTGTGATCACCTCTGCCAAGGAGGAGATGAGACTGATCCAGGCCTGCACCAAGCCTGTAGTGAAGCTGCTGTACAACCGAAGCAACAACAAGTACTCCTATACAAGGTACTGCTACTACAAGTCAAGTGCCTTACAAAATGGCAGCCCTATTCTTGTTCTATTGTTTGGAGAGTCAATAATAGTTAATGACTGCTGGTAAGTGCTTAGTGAGGGCCTCTAAAATACTCATCATGTACTGTGTTAAATACTTACTGTACTTCTTGATCCGTGGGTTGTAATTCCTCCACAGTAATTCAGACGACAACCTGTTGACCCGTGGGTTGTATTTCCTCCACAGTAATTCAGACGACAACCTGTTGACCCGTGGGTTGTAATTCCTCCACAGTAATTCAGACGACAACCTGTTGACCCGTGGGTTGTAATTCAGACGACAACCTGTTGACCCGTGGGTTGTAATTCCTCCACAGTAATTCAGACGACAACCTGTTGACCCGTGGGTTGTAATTCCTCCACAGTAATTCAGACGACAACCTGTTGACCCGTGGGTTGTAATTCCTCCACAGTAATTCAGACGACAACCTGTTGACCCGTGGGTTGTAATTCAGACGACAACCTGTTGATCCGTGGGTTGTAATTCCTCCACAGTAATTCAGACGACAACCTGTTGAAGAACATTGAGCTGTTTGACAAGCTGTCTCTGAGCTACAATGGCCGTGTTCTCTTCATCAAGGACGTGATCGGCGACGAGATCTGCTGCTGGTCGTTCTACGGACAGGGACGCAAACTGGCAGAGGTCTGCTGCACATCCATAGTCTACGCCACAGAGAAAAAACAGACCAAGGTTGGTTCAGAGTTACACACACACACACACACATGCTACTTTTTTCCCTGCAGCTAATCTTCATGTTGGCCCTGTCTGTCTGTCTATCCCAGGTAGAGTTCCCGGAGGCCAGGATCTATGAGGAGACCCTGAACGCTCTGCTCTACGAGACACTTCCTGTCCCTGACGACACCTTATTGGAGGCCACACGCCGTCGCCACGCCCACAGCCACGCTCACTGTGGTTCCCACAGCGAGGAAGAGGAAGGCCCCGCCCACTCGGGGGTGGACCTTAGGGAGCGCGTGCGCCGCTCCCACGTCAAGAGGTACAGCACCTACGACGACCGGCCACTGGGACACTAAGGATGCGTTTCAAATGGTGCACTATGAAGTGTACTACCATTCGAGTCCGATGATTCGTCAACTTCTTATCAGCACCACCAATTGCTTCTACTGCAGTTTTTGGTGAGAGTGAGTGTTGGCTCCCAAATGGTGCCCTGTTCCCCATCCTATGACCATATGGCACTGGCCAAAAGTAGTGCATTATGTAGGGAAAAGGGCGCAAGAGAGAGGAAACTGGCTCGCCGCTGGCTCTTCACTCATTCACTACACCCACCGTTGAGGTACTGTTGTTGGTGGCCACAAATATGGCCTTGGGGCACAAAATGGCTGCCATGCTGCATCACCCTGGTGCCTGACGGACTTTTTTTGTCGATGGACAACGGATGATTTTTAAAACGTTGAGATGCTTACGCTCTTTCTCCTTTAAAAAAAAAAATGTATATAGAACTCTCTTCTTCACAACGCAATCAAATCTGTGTGTTCAATCAATCAAAATGACGATCTTCATGTTATACCTCGGGTCTAGAATGGAACCGATTAAGATATATTTTCCCACATGAGCTTTTATTCTGATAATTTTATTCGGCTAATATAGGCTGCATTCTATTTCCTGTATTGTACACTGCTTTTGACCAGGGTCCAAATGTAGTGCACTACAGAGTATAGAAGTATGGATAAATACAGGCGACAATATTGATAAGTCACCTAGTCCGAGAGGGAGCGGTACATCATCATAACGTCACGCCAGGGTAAGTCTACATGAAACACAGACCTTTTTATTTTTAAGTGTTTACAAAAAAAAATCTATGAGCAAAAAATAAACGGTGGAAATACAATTGGAACCATTTCCCTGTTTGACCGCTAGGTTTTATGGGTATTGTGGGGATCTATATAGGGAATAGGGTGCCATTTTGAGACAGTCCTATACCGTCATTACTTCAGCAGCCAATCACATATCAGATAGGTCTCCAGAACACTACGCCGGTCGTCGTAGACACAGATTCATTTATTATACAGCTATAGACTTTTTTTTTTTTTTTGGCGTTTTGTGACAAGTTATAGATTCAAAATCAGCTATCATAGCCCTATTGCCTTCTGTGAATAGACAGGGAAGACGGTGAATGTTTTTATTTTTTAGAGAGTATATTTATAGTTTTTTCAGATTTTCTCATATCACATTTTGACATTATAATCAGGCCAAAGACTTTCAATGAAATTAACATGAGGGACACGTTCAGCGACGTCTATGAATCGTTCCTCTCGTTCCCCAGATACTTTGGCCCAATGCTTTTGTGCAGTATCCCCTGGGGACGAGGTTAATGAATGGCAGATCGTGCTTATTGACAATTTCAATCAAGTATTCGCTCAAGACATTTCCTCTTAACACTCTTAAGAGCCTCTTGTGTTTTTAATGCAGTTGAATCTTTATTCCTTTTTAATTTTTCACTTGGTTTTCGAAAAATAAAAACGTTTCGAATAATAATAATACAACAAATAGCGCCGTCTTTGTGTAACAGTGTTAGGCTCTTAATTCTCAGAGTAAATAAAACTCTACGACACTATGAAAGCTTAACCAGATTTATTCTTCCTAGAGGAACAACACAGCTGCATCAGACTAAACGTTTGTGTGTGTGTGTGTGTGTGTGTGTGTGTGTGTGTGTGTGTGCACACACACACACACACTGATTGATATATATACTGCTGAAAAAAATAAAGGGAACACTTAAACAACACAATGTAACTCCAAGTCAATCACACTTCTGTGAAATTAAACTGTCCACTTAGGAAGCAACACTGATTGACAATACATTTCACATGCTGTTGTGCAAATGGAATAGACAACAGGTGGAAATTTATAGGCAATTAGCAAGACACCCCCAATAAAGGAGTGGTTCTGCAGGTGGTGACCATAGACCACTTCTCAGTTCCTATGCTTCCTGGCTGATGTTTTGGTCACTTTTGAATGCTGGCGGTGTTTTCACTCTAGTGGTAGCATGAGACGGAGTCTACAACCCACACAAGTGGCTCAGGTAGTGCAGCTCATCCAGGATGGCACATCAATGCAAGCTGTGGCAAGAAGGTTTGCTGTGTCTGTCAGCGTAGTGTCCAGAGCATGGAGGCGCTACCAGGAGACAGGCCAGTACATCAGGAGACGTGGAAGAGGCCATAGGAGGGCAACAACCCAGCAGCAGGACCGCTACCTCCGCCTTTGTGCAAGGAGGAGCAGGAGGAACACTGCCAGAGCCCTGCAAAATGACCTCCAGCAGGCCACAAATGTGCATGTGTCTGCTCAAACGGTCAGAAACAGACTCCATGAGGGTGGTATGAGGGCCCGACGTTCACAGGTGGGGGTTGTGCTTACAGCCCAACACCGTGCATGACGTTTGGCATTTGCCAGAGAACACCAAGATTGGCAAATTCGCCACTGGCGCCCTGTGCTCTTCACAGATGAAAGCAGGTTCACACTGAGCACATGTGACAGACGTGACAGAGTCTGGAGACGCCGTTCTGCTGCCTGCTACATCCTCCAGCATGACCGGTTTGGCGGTGGGTCAGTCATGGTGTGGGGTGGCATTTCTTTGGGGGGCCGCACAGCCCTCCATGTGCTCGCCAGAGGTAGTATGACTGCCATTAGGTACTGAGATGAGATCCTCAGACCCCTTGTGAGACCATATGCTGGTGCGGTTGGCCCTGGGTTCCTCCTAATGCAAGACAATGCTAGACCTCGTGGCTGGAGTGTGTCAGCAGTTCCTGCAAGAGGAAGGCATTGATGCTATGGACTGACCCGCCCGTTCCCCAGTCCTGAATCCAATTGAGCACATCTGGGACATCATGTCTCGCTCCATCCACCAACGCCACGTTGCACCACAGACTGTCCAGGAGTTGGCGGATGCTTTAGTCCAGGTCTGGGAGGAGATCCCTCAGGAGACCATCCGCCACCTCATCAGGAGCATGCCCAGGCGTTGTAGGGAGGTCATACAGGCACGTGGAGGCCACACACACTACTGAGCCTCATTTTGACTTGTTTTAAGGACATTACATCAAAGTTGGATCAGCCTGTAGTGTGGTTTTCCACTTTAATTTTGAGTGTGACTCCAAATCCAGACCTCCATGGGTTGATCAATTTGATTTCCATTGATAATGTTTGTGTGGTTTTGTTGTCAGCACATTCAACTATGTAAAGAAAAAAGTATTGAATAAGAATATTTCATTCATTCAGATCTAGGATGTGTTATTTTAGTGTTCCCTTTATTTTTTGAGCAGTGTATAATGTGTTTGTGTGTGTGCAATATATATATATATATATATATATATATGTATATTATACTCCAATTTAGATGCACTCCTCCTCTCCAACCCTTGCATATTTTATGACAGGAAGAGGAAGTGATGGGGTAATAACTGTTCCTTCTCCCTTAAGGTGACCTGACCTCAACCCAGTAAGATGCCTAATCCAAAAGTCTCCAACCGTATCCCCTATAGCAATCCCGTGACTTCCTCCCATCTACCCTGCACATTCCACACCCATCTGGCTCCTATAGATAACCATTAACTTGTGATTTAAAAAACGGTCGCTATCATTCCTCATATATTATAGTATTACTGATTTAAAAACCAGTCTCTATCACTCTGTGTATAATATAGTGTTATTCCTGATGTATCATGTTTCTAGGTTAACAAGTTTCCAAGGTTAACAAGTTTCCAAAGTTAAAAAGTTTCCAAGTGTAATCCAGAGTCTAACGACAGGCTTCACTGTGCTGCGTAGCAGAGTTGCTTCCTCGCTCTCATTGCTTTCTCACTCAGGCACGACTACGTGGCCTCTCACAGTTTCAACTCCATCATCAAGTTCGCTGACGACACAACAGCAGTAGGCCTGATCACCAACAATGACCAGACAGCCTACAGGGAGGTGTGAGGCACTCTGACGGTGTGCTGCCAGGTAAACAACCTCTCCCTCAACGTTAGCAAAACAAAGGAGCTCGTTGTGGTCTTCAGGAGGAACCAGGCTGGACACGCCCCCATCCACATCAACGGGGCCGCCGTGGAGACGGTCAATAACTTCAAATTCCTCGGCGTACACGTCTCCGAGAAGCTGGAATGGTCTAACCACATGGACACCACGGTGAAGAAGGCACCACAGCGACTCTTCAACGTCAGGATGCTGAAGAAATTCGGCCTGTCCCAGAGGGCCCTCAGTGTTCTACAGGAGCACCGTCGAGAGCATACTGTCAGGCTTGCATCGCAGGCTCTTCAGAGGGTGATACGTGCAGCCGAACGCACCATTGGGTGCACACTATCTGCCCTACAGGACACCTACAACACCAGGTGTCTCAGGAAGGCCAAGAAGATCATCAGGGACCCAAGCAATCTCTGTTCTCCCCGCTTAAATCACTCCGACAAGGGCAGTGTGGGTGCATCATGGCAAAAACTGAGAGACTAGCCAATAGTTTCTACCCTCAGACCATCAGCCTGCTGAATAGCCACCACAAGTCAGCTAGGTGTTCTTTCCTGCCTCTGCTACTCATCCTATGGACAGTTTCATCAGCTGTCCGGGTGGCTGGTTTCAGACGATCCTGCTGCTGAAGAACCCGGATATGGAGTTCCTGGGCTGTTACACAATGTGTTTTAGTCCGGTTGGACGTACTGCCAAATTCTCTGAAAGGATGTTGGATGCGGCTTATGGTAGAGAATTGAACATTAAATTCTTTGGCAACAGTTCTGGTGGCCATTTCTGCAGCTCACTTTCTGGTATCTTTTTTATTTCAGCTCATGAAACATCTCTCCATATTCCACTTGGACAGTTGCTTCCCCCAAGCATAAATGGTTCTGGAATGGGACGGGCATGGTTCTGGAATGGGACGGGCATGGTTCTGGAACCAGTGGAGTGAAGCGACGGGTATGGCTCTGGGCAGACATCTGTAGTCCATGAACGGCCACAGGGGGCGCTAGTTAGAGATAGAATGACAGAAAAACAGTCCCAGTGAAAACGCTTATTCTGTATATCATGATGGTAATGACTATATTGATTAATTTCTATTGCAGCCAAAACATGCGATGACACGATTTCTAAAACGGGGAGCCGCTGGCCTCGATCATCTTCATTCAAGATATCCCTAGCCTCTAAATAGGCTCAGACAAACCCATGCCCTAGATCAGAATAATGGCCATGTGTTTCTTAATTGAGTGAAGCACTAGTGCAAGTAGGGCTATTTGCTTTGGCATATGTTACATGACAATATCATTAATCAATTTAATGATGGTCACATACATGACTGCAAATTTAATGAGATATTGTGTTGTCAGTTGTTGTATTTTGTTGTGTCCTGTGTTTTTGTTATGGTATTGTGTGTTTGTTGGCCCTATCAGTGTTGTTGTTCTGTGAGTCAGTCTGTCTTTGAAACCCCCATGGCCCTTTTCATATTACATGCAAGAAGACTACACATAAAATGCTCCTGAGCATCACACCTCAATATCCCCCAATCGTCCTGTACACGCACGCACACACAGAGGAGAGCTATAAATAACTGTCTGTCATAGTGCTGGAAATGTGTATGGAGCGTGAGATACGTGAAGTGATTGACTCCATTGATAAACCGTGTTAAAGGGGGTGGGTCGAGCACCGCTGGCGTCATTCTGAGTGGATGTGAAGATGGCTCCTCAATGCGCCGCGGCAGGACCGCCACACAGATGCGTCAACCGCCTGCTATCTGGAGGCCCGAGCACTTTGCTGTGAGAGGGAAGGAAGGAGGGGGAGAAGTAAATACAAGCTTTAAGAAAGGGTGGAGAGCACCAGACATCCGAGATTGTGGACAATCACGTTGACGCTGTTTGCAGTCGTAACTTTGTCTGTCACAGAGACCGACACAAGACCATCGAGAGCCATGGGTTCGTGCACAGATGAAGAATTCAAAGATAAATTACTATGGAATGTGAAAAGAGAGGTAAGTGCATTTTGTTTCACGCCTCTTTTGAGCTCTTGGTCTATAATGAGTGAGGGTTGTATGGGGAAATTTCAGCAAATCCGGTTCATGTATTTCTCGGTAAATGTCCGTGATAGATGATGAAGATGAAGAATGATAATGTTGTGGATACGTCGCGAGAGAGGAATTGATACACTATTTCTGTTATTACTGTGTAGCCTACTCTAGCCACCAGCTGGAATAATTCAACGCGTGTTAGAAGTACATCTACATTACGTTTTTCAGGTTTTTTGTCGTCGCTCACTTCGGTTTCCCTTAAATGTCGACGCTTCAGTAGTTTTAGTTTCCCAAGGGAATATGATGTGGAAGAGCCATTGGAATGAAAAGCTTCCTATGGACGCCTTTTGTAGAAAAAACCATTGCTACAGGTGGAGCACACCGCCTAGGCTGTTGCAGTGCCATATAGGCAATAGCTCTGTGATCTATCTACTGGCGTGGCTAATTGTGCAGTGAAGACTAATTTCAATGTCGATATTATTAAGTCATATTGGAAATCCGCCGCCACTATATGTTGTGCAGTTTACATTAGCGTATTAATAGTAGTAATAGCCATATGTTTCTCAAATGTAAATTAATAGGAGGGAGCCCGTTGTTGTTACAATCTAATCCAGCAGTTTAAAAAGGCTACCCATTTTTTTCCTGATTTGTTCATAACGATACGAGTACAATACTATCAGAAAATTGTAACTCCGCGATCACAGAATGTTAACACATCACATTAAGTTACCTTATAACTGTGTAGCGACACTGTAGTTTCACAATAACAACAGGTGTTACGGGACTTCGCCTGAAGCAATCACCCCCACTGTCACTGACCCCCCCCCCCCCCCAAATAATAGATGACCTACATTGCTGACCAGTAGAGCCTATTAATATGATTGTGAGAGGGTGTTAGTTGGATGCCTTTAAAATGATTATTAAAAAAACTACGTGGAACATAGCTTAATCACTGCTATTAACAGATTTGACAAAAGGACCTGAAAGCCTATTTTGATTTATTTTGTACGCTAATGATATCTCTACCTGTTGTACATTCGGGGCAGCAGGTAGCCTAGTGGTTAGCCTCTTTGGGCTAGACGTGCTGCTAGCAACCCACCTTGACAACATCCCATGAAATTGTAGAGTGCGAAAATCAAATTACAGAAATAATAATATTTAACATTATTAAAAATACAAGTGTCAAACATCAGTTAAAAGCTTTACTTCTTGTTAATCCAGCCACTGTGTCAGATTTCAAAAAAGGCTTTACGGAGAAAGCACACCCATGCAATTATCTGATGACAGCGCCCAGCACACAAAAGCATTAAACATTTTCCAACCAGGCAGATGCGCCACGAAAGTCAGAAATGGCGCTAAAAGAAATGCCTTACCTTTTGAAGATCATTTTCTGTTGGCACTCCAAAAGGTCCCAGCTACATCACAAATGGTCCTTTTGTTTGATAAAGTCCTTCTTTATATCCATAAAAACTCAGTTTAGCTGGTGCGATTCAGTCAATAATCCACTCTGTTTCCCTCCTTCAAAATGCATCCAAAATGAATCCCAAACGTTACCAATAAACTCATCCAAACAAGTCAAACAATGTTCATAATCAAACCTTAGCTAATACTTAAATAAACGATAACATTTAAGACGGAGAGTTGTTATTGTCCTTACCGGAAATAAACAACAAAGTATGCGTATTCACCAGAATTTAGAAGAACTACAAATTCTAGCTCATTTAAAAAGAAATAAAGCCTGAAACTCTTTCTAAATACTGTTGACATCTAGTGGAAGCCCTGGGAACTGCAATCTGGGAGGTTTCCCCTTCATATTAAAAATGACAGCCATAGGAATCAATGGTGGGCTGAATTATTTGTTGTTGTTGGATGGATTCTCCTCAGGTTTTCGCCTGCCATATCGGTTCTGTTATACTCAGACATTATTTTAACAGTTTTAGAAACTTTTAAGTGTTTTTTAAATTTTATTTTATCCAAATCTACTAATTTATTTGCATATCCTAGCTTCTGGACCTGAGTTACAGCCAGTTTACTTTGGGCTTGTCATCCAGACATCAAAATACCGCCTCCTAGTACACATGATTAAAACCTCTGTGTCCTGCTTCTATTTTGAAGAAAATGGGGTTCATATTAGCAGTTCCACGTTGTGAGCAGTTTGCTTGGCAAGAATTGTCATTTTATTTCTGAATACATTGTAGTTTTGCATAATATAAATGCCAGTAAACCATTACTATTCCATTCTATTTCATTTGATTGAAGTGTAATGAACACATCTGATTGTCCAGCTTTCAGGACACTATTTGTCGAACATGACAATTGGTAGGTTGAACTCATCAGTCAGAGTTTTCTACTGTGTTTTGGGTCCCCTGCCATATAAAATGAGACTTGGCATAATGATACGAATAATAGAACTATCATAACATTTGTGATGCTGAGAATAAAATAGGGCCAGAAGACTCTCTGGCTTCCCAACACAGACCAGGCAGTCAGGGAAAGACTAGGTGGTGTACCAGGTGGGGTACTGACACAGACAGACAGACAGACAGAAATAGAGACAGCAGCATGGCGCTCTGGGTTCTAGTCTTTGAAAATTGCCTCTGGTTATATTTACTGGTGTTTTAAAACAGCAAAGATGAATAGTTAATATTCCCTGTTGATGTTAGTTTTCATAAAACCTAAATTGCCTGCTGTGCACCAAAGATGAGCTTGTTTTGAGGAATGTGTTTCAATGTCTGGTAGTGATGCAGTCATATGAATGTCCTTAGGGTGGTTTATTGTAGGATGAAATGCACAGTTGTGGCCAGTTTCCCAGACACTTTCCAAGGAGGTGCTCATTGAGCTTTTTTAGCCCCGGACTAGACTTGATCTGCGTCCAGGAAACCTTCATGTACAGTTTGTTTCATTGAGTTCAATTCTTGACACTGATGAAGTCTACTTTTTGTGGAGGTCTCTCTT
Source organism: Oncorhynchus kisutch (assembly GCF_002021735.2). Taxonomy (NCBI): domain Eukaryota; kingdom Metazoa; phylum Chordata; class Actinopteri; order Salmoniformes; family Salmonidae; genus Oncorhynchus; species Oncorhynchus kisutch. The sequence goes on from NC_034191.2 coordinate 6,346,030, forward strand.
TCTGTGCAGCTTAGGCTTTGTACTTGCCAGACAGACTGGTCTAGATCAGTTTGCCAATTTGGGTGACACTGATTGTCTCTGTGTAGCCTATTGCTATAGTCTGAGTACATCCCAAATGGCATCCTATTCCCTATATAGGACATTTGGAACGTATTCAGACCCCTTCCCCTTTTCCACATTCTGTTATGTTACAGCCTTATTCTAAAATTGATTAAAAAAAATAAAGAATCCTCATCAATCTACACACAAGACACCATAATGACAAAGCAAAAACAGGTTTTAAGATATTTTTTGGTGTGTGTCATATATATAAAAATATACTGTACTGTGTCATATATATAAAAAGATACTGTATTTACAAGTAAGTATAAGTATTCAGACCCTTTGCTATGAGACTCAAAATTGATCTCTGGTGCATCCTGTTTCCATTCATCATCCTTGACGTTTCTACAACTTGATTGGAGTCCACCTGTGGTAAATTCAATTGATTGGACATGATTTGAAAAGGCACACACCTGTCTACATAAGGTCCCACAGTTGACAGTACGTGTCAGAGCAAGAACCAGGCCATGAGGTCGACGGAATTGTTGAGGATTGTGTCGAGGCACAGATTTTTAATTTTACCTTTTATTTAACTAGGCAAGTCAGTTAAGAACAAATTCTTATTTTCAATGACGGCCTAGGAACAGTGGGTTAACTGGTCTAGGAACAGTGGGTTAACTGGTCTAGGAACAGTGGGTTAACTGGTCTAGGAACAGTGGGTTAACTGGTCTAGGAACAGTGGGTTAACTGGTCTAGGAACAGTGGGTTAACTGGTCTAGGAACAGTGGGTTAACTGGTCTAGGAACAGTGGGTTAACTGGTCTAGGAACAGTGGGTTAACTGGTCTAGGAACAGTGGGTTAACTGGTCTAGGAACAGTGGGTTAACTGGTCTAGGAACAGTGGGTTAACTGGTCTAGGAACAGTGGGTTAACTGGTCTAGGAACAGTGGGTTAACTGGTCTAGGAACAGTGGGTTAACTGGTCTAGGAACAGTGGGTTAACTGGTCTAGGAACAGTGGGTTAACTGGTCTAGGAACAGTGGGTTAACTGGTCTAGGAACAGTGGGTTAACTGGCCTAGGAACAGTGGGTTAACTGGCCTAGGAACAGTGGGTTAACTGGCCTAGGAACAGTGGGTTAACTGGCCTAGGAACAGTGGGTTAACTGGCCTAGGAACAGTGGGTTAACTGGTCTAGGAACAGTGGGTTAACTGGTCTAGGAACAGTGGGTTAACTGGTCTAGGAACAGTGGGTTAACTGGTCTAGGAACAGTGGGTTAACTGGTCTAGGAACAGTGGGTTAACTGGTCTAGGAACAGTGGGTTAACTGGTCTAGGAACAGTGGGTTAACTGGTCTAGGAACAGTGGGTTAACTGGTCTAGGAACAGTGGGTTAACTGGTCTAGGAACAGTGGGTTAACTGGTCTAGGAACAGTGGGTTAACTGGCCTAGGAACAGTGGGTTAACTGGTCTAGGAACAGTGGGTTAACTGGCCTAGGAACAGTGGGTTAACTGGTCTAGGAACAGTGGGTTAACTGGTCTAGGAACAGTGGGTTAACTGGCCTTGTTCAGGGGCAGAACGACAGTTAAATAAAGCTTTTAGTATTGGCAGTTCCCTTGGCTTGTTCAATCTGTCTGAATTGAACGATCGGCAGACGTAAGGAATGTATATTGATTACCTATCGCTCCCAATAACTCGATCACCATCTGGAAATGGAACTGTTATTACTGACGGCATTTACAGTGGGGCAAAAAAGTATTTAGTAAATACTTCCACCATAATTTGCAAATAAATTCATTAAAAAAATCCTACAATGTGATTTTCTGGATGTTTTTTCTCATTTTGTCTGTCATAGTTGAAGTGTACCTATGATGATAAATTACAGGCCTCTCATCTTTTGAAGTGGGAGAACTTGCACAATTGGTGGCTGACTAAATAATTTTTTTGCCGCACTGTATATATTCTCCTTCTGTTACCCATTTTTTTTTATCAATGCAATGATTGTGTACAATACACAGAATGTAATGTAGTTGTATGTACTTTGTAAACTGTGTAACCTAAAATGTACTTTAGGGTCTCTATATACAGAAATGTATTAACCCTTTTTTTATTGCTGCCTAAACGTTTGGCCCAAAGACCAAATTCGCATAGAAATAACTTATTTTATACATAATGTTTCTGCCACCGTCTCTTTTGACCATAAAGAGCTTCTGGATATCAGGACAGCGATTACTTACCTCGTACTGGACAAAGATGTTTTTTTCTTGAACGAGTCGGCTGCAAAGGATTTACTTCAGACACCCGACAGGCCCAAATCACCATCATTCGCATAAAGAAGAGAAGGAAATATTTGGGACATAGGTTGGTTGGGGTTCCTTGTAAGGATCCGATGGCGAGTGAGTCATCCTTCTCTACCAACAGTCCTATTAGCCAACGTGCACTCATTGGATAACAAAATGAATGAGCTCCGATCAAGACTATCTTACCATTGGGAAATTTACAAATCTGTTATCTTATGTCTCAGAGTCGTGGCTGAACGATGACATGGAAACATACAGCTGGCTGGGTTTTCGGTCCAACAGCAAGACAGAACCGCTGCCTCCAGTAAAACAAGGCGGTCTGTGTCTATTTGTAAATAACAGCTGGTGCACAAAATCTAATATTAAGGAAGCCTCAAGGTTTTGCTTGCCTGAGGTAGAGTATCTCATGATAAGCTGTAGACCACACTATTTACCAAGAGTGTTTTCATCTATATTTTTCGTATCTGTCTATTTACCACCACAAACCGATGCTGGCACTAAGACCGTACTCAACGTGCTGTATAAGGCCATAAGAAAACAAGAAAATGCTCATCCAGAGGCGGCGCTCCTAGTGGCCGGGGACTTTAATGCAGGGAAACCTAAATCTGTTTTACCTAATTTCTACCAGCATGTTAATAAATGTGCAACCGGAGGGAAAAAAACTGGACCACATTTACTGCACGCACAGACATGAGTACATAGCCTTCCATTTTGCCAAATCTGACCATAACGCTATCCTCCTGATTCCTGCTTATGAGCAAAAACTAAAGCAGGAAGTACCAGTGAATCGCTCAATAAGGAAGTGGTCAGATGAAGCAGGTGCTAAGCTACAGGACTGTTTTGCGAACACAGACTGGAAAATGTTCCGGGATTCTTCCGATGGCATTGAGGAGGTCACCACATCTGTCACTGGCTTTATCAATAAGTGAATCGAGGACGTTGTCCCCACAGTGACTGTACGTACATATCCCAACCAGAAGCCATGGATTACAGGCAACATCCACACTGAGCTAAAGGCTAGAGCTGCCGCTTTCAAGGAGCATGACTCTAACCCGGACACTTATAAGAAATCCCGCTATGCCCTTCGACGAACCATCAAACAGGCAAAGCGTCAATACAGGACTAAGATCGAGTCTTACTACACCGGCTCCGACGCTCATCGGATGTGGCAGGGCTTGCAAACTATTACGCGCTACAAAGGGAAGCACAGCCGTGAGCTGCCCAGTGACACGAGCCTGACCAGATTAGCTAAATAACTTCTATGCTCGCTTCAAGGCAAGCAACGCTGAAGTATGCATGAGAGCATCAGCTGTTTCGGACGACTGTCTGATCACGCTCTCCATAGCTGATGTGAATAAGACCTTTTAAACAGGTCAACATTCTCAAGGCTGCAGGGCCAGATGGATTGCCAGAATGTGTACACCGAGCATGCGCTGATCAACTGGCAAGTGTCTTCACTGACATTGTCAACCTGTCCCTGACAGAGTCTGTAATACCAAGATGTTTCAAGCTGACCACTGAGAACACCAAGGTAACCTGCCTAAATGACTACCGAACCGTAGCACTTAGGTCTGTAGCCATGAAGTGCTTTGATAGACTCGTCATGGCTCACATCAACACCATTATCCCAGAAACCCTAGACCCACTCCAATTTGCATACTGCCCAACAGACCCACAGATGATGCAGTTTCTGTTGCACTCCACACTGCCCTTTCCTACCTGGACAAAAGGAGCACCTACGTGAGAATGCTATTCATTGACAACAGCTCAGCGTTCAACACCATAGTGTCCTCAAAGCTCATCACTAAGCTAAGGATCCTGGGACTAAACACCTCCCTCTGCAACTGGATCCTGGACTTCCTGACGGGCCATCCTCAGGTGGTAAGGTTAGGTAACAACCCATCTGCCACGCTGATCCTCAACACGGGGGCCCCTCAGGGGTACATACTCAGTCCCCTCCTGTACTCCATGTTCACCCATGACTGCATGGCCAAGCACGACTCCCAACACCATTAAGTTTGCCGAAGACACAACAGTGGTAGGCCTGATCACCGACAATAATGAGACCGACTATAGGGAGGAGATCAGAGACCTGACAGTGTGGTGCCAGGATAACAACATCTCCCTCAAAATGATCAAGACAAAGGAGAGATTGTGGACTACAGGAAAATGAGAACTGAACACTCCCCCATTCTCATTAATGGGGCTGTAGTGGAGCAGGTTGAGAGCTCCTTGATGTCCACATCACCAACAAACTAGAATGTTTCAAACACACCAAGACAGTTGGGAAGAGGGCAGGAAAATGCCTCTGGGTCCTCCAGATCCTTAAGAAGTTCTACAGCTGCACCATCGAGGTTGCATCACTGGCTGGTATGCAACTGCTCGGCCTCCAACCGCAAGGCACAACAGAGGGTGGTGCGTACGGCCCAGTTCATCACTGGGGCCAAGCTTCCTGCCATCCAGGACCCCTAACACCGCCTGGTATAGAGGAAGGCCCAAAAAAGTGTCAAAGACTCCAGCCACCTTAGTCATAGGATGTTCTCTCTGCAAGCCGTACCGGAGCGCCAAGTCTAGGTCCAGAAGACTTCTTAACAGCTTCTACCCCTAAGCCATAAGACTCCCGAACAGCTCATGAAATGGCTACCCAGACTATTTGTATTGTACCCCCCCCCTTATGCTGCTGCTACTCTCTGTTTATCATCTATGCATAGTCACTTTAACTCTTCCTACATGTACATTTTACCTAAATTACCTCAACTAACCGGTGCCCCCGCACATTGACTCTGTACCGGTACCCCCTCAATATAGCCTCACTATTTGTTATTTTACTGCTGCTCTTTAATAATTTGTTTCTTTTATTTTGTATTTTTTACTTTACACTTTTTTTCTAAACTGCATTGTTGTTTAAGGGCTTGTAAGTAAGCATTTCACTGTGAGGTCTACTACACCTGTTGTATTCAGCATTTCACTGTAAGGTCTACTACACCTGTTGTATTCAGCATTTCACTGTGAGGTCTACTACACCTGTTGTATTCAGCATTTCACTGTGAGGTCTACTACACCTGTTGTATTCAGCATTTCACTGTGAGGTCTACTACACCTGTTGTATTCAGCATTTCACTGTGAGGTCTACTACACCTGTTGTATTCAGCATTTCACTGTGAGGTCTACTACACCTATTGTATTCAGCATTTCACTGTGAGGTCTACTACACCTGTTGTATTCAGCATTTCACTGTGAGGTCTACTACACCTGTTGTATTCAGCATTTCACTGTGAGGTCTACTACACCTGTTGTATTCAGCATTTCACTGTGAGGTCTACTACACCTGTTGTATTCAGCATTTCACTGTGAGGTCTACTACACCTGTTGTATTCAGCATTTCACTGTAAGGTCTACTACACCTGTTGTATTCAGCATTTCACTGTAAGGTCTACTACACCTGTTGTATTCAGCATTTCACTGTGAGGTCTACTACACCTGTTGTATTCAGCATTTCACTGTGAGGTCTACTACACCTGTTGTATTCAGCATTTCACTGTGAGGTCTACTACACCTGTTGTATTCAGCATTTCACTGTGAGGTCTACTACACCTGTTGTATTCAGCATTTCACTGTAAGGTCTACTACACCTGTTGTATTCAGCATTTCACTGTGAGGTCTACTACACCTGTTGTATTCAGCATTTCACTGTAAGGTCTACTACACCTGTTGTATTCAGCATTTCACTGTAAGGTCTACTACACCTGTTGTATTCTGCATTTCACTGTAAGGTCTACTACACCTGTTGTATTCAGCATTTCACTGTGAGGTCTACTACACCTGTTGTATTCTGCATTTCACTGTAAGGTCTACTACACCTGTTGTATTCTGCATTTCACTGTAAGGTCTACTACACCTGTTGTATTCAGCATTTCACTGTGAGGTCTACTACACCTGTTGTATTCAGCATTTCACTGTGAGGTCTACTACACCTGTTGTATTCAGCATTTCACTGTGAGGTCTACTACACCTGTTGTATTCAGCATTTCACTGTGAGGTCTACTACACCTGTTGTATTCAGCATTTCACTGTGAGGTCTACCTACACCTGTTGTATTCAGCATTTCACTGTGAGGTCTACTACACCTGTTGTATTCAGCATTTCACTGTGAGGTCTACTACACCTGTTGTATTCAGCATTTCACTGTGAGGTCTACTACACCTGTTGTATTCAGCATTTCACTGTGAGGTCTACTACACCTGTTGTATTCAGCATTTCACTGTAAGGTCTACTACACCTGTTGTATTCAGCATTTCACTGTAAGGTCTACTACACCTGTTGTATTCAGCATTTCACTGTAAGGTCTACTACACCTGTTGTATTCAGCATTTCACTGTGAGGTCTACTACACCTGTTGTATTCAGCATTTCACTGTGAGGTCTACTACACCTGTTGTATTCAGCATTTCACTGTGAGGTCTACTACACCTGTTGTATTCAGCATTTCACTGTGAGGTCTACTACACCTGTTGTATTCTGCATTTCACTGTAAGGTCTACTACACCTGTTGTATTCAGCATTTCACTGTGAGGTCTACTACACCTGTTGTATTCTGCATTTCACTGTAAGGTCTACTACACCTGTTGTATTCTGCATTTCACTGTAAGGTCTACTACACCTGTTGTATTCAGCATTTCACTGTGAGGTCTACTACACCTGTTGTATTCAGCATTTCACTGTGAGGTCTACTACACCTGTTGTATTCAGCATTTCACTGTGAGGTCTACTACACCTGTTGTATTCAGCATTTCACTGTGAGGTCTACTACACCTGTTGTATTCTGCATTTCACTGTAAGGTCTACTACACCTGTTGTATTCAGCATTTCACTGTAAGGTCTACTACACCTGTTGTATTCGGTGCATGTGACAAATACAATTCGATATGATTTGAATTCACACCCCTTGACTTTTCCAAATTTTTGTTGTGTTACAGCCTACATTTTAAAATGAATTAAATTGAGATGCTGTGTTACTGCCTACATTTTAAAATGAATTAAATTGAGATGTTGTGTTACAGCCTACATTTTAAAATGAATTCAATTGAGATGCTGTGTCACAGCCTACATTTTAAAATGAATTCAATTGAGATGCTGTGTCACAGCCTACATTTTAAAATGAATTCAATTGAGATGCTGTGTCACAGCCTACATTTTAAAATGAATTCAATTGAGATGCTGTGTCACAGCCTACATTTTAAAATGAATTCAATTGAGATGCTGTGTCACAGCCTACATTTTAAAATGAATTCAATTGAGATGCTGTGTCACAGCCTACATTTTAAAATGAATTAAATTGAGATGCTGTGTCACAGCCTACATTTTAAATGAATTAAATTGAGATGCTGTGTTACTGCCTACATTTTAAAATGAATTAAATTGAGATGCTGTGTTACAGCCTACATTTTAAAATGAATTAAATTGAGATGTTGTGTTACCGGCCTCCCCACAATACCCCACAAAACCTGATCCGCCGATCTACAGCTCGATCAACAATGACAGGCCCATTACTGTTGATAAGTTAGGGATGTCTGGCGTAAGTGGATTTCTGCCACCTGTAAGGGTTTGTAGCTGATACATCACTAGATGGGCAATATATTGAAAGCTTTTAAATTAAAATGTATTGATCTCGTTGGGAAAAGCCCATGAAATGCTTAGCTGTGAACAGAGTAAACAGAATCCCAGTTCCAAGACTTTTAAATTATGAATCTTTTCTTTCTGCTAAAGGCTACTCTTGGACTAAGTTATGTAGTGGAAACCCTCAGAACACGTCCCAAATGGCACCCTAATCCCTATATAGTGCACTACTTTTGACCAGAACCCAATGGGGCACTGTGAGGAATTAGGGTGCCATTTTGGAACACAGCAATCATCTCAGTCAGAAGTGGCATGACAGGTGTTAACGACCTCAGTATCACACACATGCATTCGTGCTCACTCGTCCAGCCATTCTGGAGCTGTATCACTCCTTGTGCATCCCAAATTGCACCTTGTTTCCTAGAGCAGGGATGGGAAGTATTTATTTTTAGATTGGTAAATTAGTCTCCTAGCTATCTAATCTTGCAGTAGTCACGGTCAAATTATCGACCAGTCGAGCTCTGCTCCCCAACCCCAGCCCGATGGGCCCAGACGTTATACATCAGGTTAGGGCCAGGTAGGGCCTGTTTCTTCATCAATAACTAGGGTACAGGTAGGGCCTGTTTCTTCATCAATAACTAGGGTACAGGTAGGGCCTGTTTCTTCATCAATAACTAGGGTACAGGTAGGGCCTGTTTCTTCATCAATAACCAGGGTACAGGTAGGGCCTGTTTCTTCATCAATAACTAGGGTACAGGTAGGGCCTGTTTCTTCATCAATAACTAGGGTACAGGTAGGGCCTGTTTCTTCATCAATAACTAGGGTACAGGTAGGGCCTGTTTCTTCATCAATAACTAGGGTACAGGTAGGGCCTGTTTCTTCATCAATAACTAGAGTACAGGTAGGGCCTGTTTCTTCATCAATAACTAGGGTACGGGTAGGGCCTGTTTCTTCATCAATAACTAGGTTACAGGTAGGGCCTGTTTCTTCATCAATAACTAGGTTACAGGTAGGGCCTGTTTCTTCATCAATAACTAGGGTACAGGTAGGGCTCTGGTATGACTAAATTGATCACTAACATTTTGAAGCTGAGCCATTTGCTCATGCTCTGCTGGTGTCAGAAGTGCTTCAACCTTGTCAAATATAAAATAGATATTATATATATTTTTTAATGATGTTCCTTGAGTTTTGCCTGAGTTTGTGACGAAAAGTAGCTAACAGCTAGCTGCTCTCATGTTTCTTCATTAAGCATGGCAGCTCAAGCAGAGCCGTTGCTATGGATACTCAGTCAGAACGCCATGAGCAGAGCGCATGCAGAGCGAGCAGGGAGGGAGTGACCGACAGAGAGGTACAGCTAATGGATTTACTAACAGAGGAAAGTATTTCTGATTTTGGGCCTTAAATCTGACCGAGGCAATCGGGGTTAGTCACTCAGATATCATGTTAAAAACTGCAAACATTCCTCTACACCCAATGGCAAAATGTAGACTTGCAGCGATTCATTCCAAAACCGCTAAATTGTTTTGCAAAAAAATTTAACTTATGGACTCCAAGTGACCTTTTGTTCTTAAGTTTTTAGTTTTTTGCGTCTTTTACTTAGTTTTGTTCACCAGCTTGAAACAGCTGAAAATACAATATTTTTGGTTATTGAAAATATATTTCACAGTGGTTTAGATAGTACAATGATTCTCTACACTGTACTTAAACTGATATTAGGCTAACTATTAGAATATTAGCAATCAGAAAATGTAACAAGGTTTATGCCAAATACCCCCTCAATTTGAGGTAATGGTGAAGACGATGAGGATTGCTTTGATTGTGATGGTGATGGTAATGATGATCAAATCAGATTGATTTATATAGCCCTTCGTACATCAGCTGATATCTCAAAGTGCTGTACAGAAACCCAGCCTAAAACCCCAAACAGCAAGCAATGCAGTTGTAGAAGCTCGGTAGCTAGGAAAAACTCCCTAGAAAGGCCAAAACCTAGAGAGAAACCAGGCTATGTGGGGTGGCCAGTCCTCTTCTGGCTGTGCCGGGTAGAGATTATAACAGAACATGGCCAAGATGTTCAAATGTTCATAAATGGCCAGCATGGTCAAATAATAATAATCACAGGCAGAACAGTTGAAACTGGAGCAGCAGCACGGTCAGATGGACTGGGGACAGCAAGGAATCATCATGTCAGGTAGTCCTGAGGCATGGTCCTAGGGCTCAGGTCCTCCGAGAGAGAGAGAAAGAAAGAAAGAGAGAATTAGAGAGAGCATACTTAAATTCACACAGGACACCGGATAGGACAGGAGAAGTACTCCAGATATAACAAACTGACCATAGCCCCCCGACACATAAACTACTGCAGCATAAATACTGGAGGCTGAGACAGGAGGTGTCAGGAGACACTGTGGCCCCATCCGATGACATCCCCGGACAGGGCCAAACAGGAAAGATATAACCCCACCCACTTTGCCAAAGCACAGCCCCCACACCACTAGAGGGATATCTTCAACCACCAACTTACCATCCTGAGACAAGGCCGAGTATAGCCCACAAAGATCTCCACCACGGCACAACCCAAGGGGGGGCGCCAACCCAGACAGGAAGATCACATCAGTGACTCAACCCACTCAAGTGACGCACCCCTCCTAGGGACGGTATGAAAGAGCCCTAGTAAGCCAGTGACTCAGCCCCTGTAAGGGTTAGAGGCAGAGAATCCCAGTGGAAAGAGGGGAACCGGCCAGGCAGAGACAGCAAGGGCGGTTCGTTGCTCCAGAGCCTTTCCGTTCACCTTCACACTCCTGGGCCAGACTACACTCAATCATATGACCCACTGAAGAGATGAGTCTTCAGTAAAGACTTAAAGGTTGAGACCGAGTTTGCGTCTCTCACATGGGTAGGCAGACCATTCCATAAAAATTTAGCTCTATAGGAGAAAGCCCTGCCTCCAGCTGTTTGCTTAGAAATTCTAGGGACAGTTAGGAGGCCTGCGTCTTGTGACCGTAGCGTACGTGTAGGTATGTACGGCAGGACCAAATCAGATGGTGGTAATGATGATGATGGTGGTAATGATGGTGCTGGTGGTGATGATGATGGTGGTGGTGGTAATGGTGAAGATGGTAATGATAGTAATGATGGTGGTGGTGGTGGTGATAGTGGTGGTGGTAATGATGATGATAGTGGTGGTGATGATGATGGTGATGATAGTGGTGGTGGTGATGATGATAGTGGTAATGATCATGATGGTGGTGGTAATGATGATGGTGATGATGATGATGATAGTGGTGGTGGTAATGATGATGATGATGGTGATGATGATAGTGGTGGTGGTGGTGATGATGATAGTGGTGGTGGTAATGATGATGATGGTGGTGGTAATGATGATGATGACGATGGTAATGATGCTGGTGGTGGTAATGATGATGATGGTGGTGGTGGTAATGGTAATGATGGTGATGGTAAGGATGATGGTGGTGATGATGATGACAGTAATGATGATGGTGGTGGTGATGAGGATGATGATGGTAATGATGATGATGTAGATGGTGGTGGTAATGATGATGAATATGGTGGTGGTAATGATGATGATGATGACGACGGTAATGATGATGATAGTGGTGGTGGTAATGATGATGATGATGGTGATGATAGTGGTGGTGGTGATGATGATAGTGGTGGTGGTAATGATGGTGATGATGATAGTGGTGGTGGTAATGATGGTTGTAATGGTGGTGGTGGTACTGATGGTAATGATGGTGGTGGTGGTGGTGGTGATGATGATGACGGTAATGATGATAGTGGTGGTGGTAATGATGGTTGTAATGATGATGGTGGTGGTGGTGGTACTGATGATGGTAATGGTGGTGGTGGTAATGATGATGATGATGGTGGTGGTGGTGTTAATGATGATGATGGTGGTGGTGGTAATGATGATAATAATGATGTAACGATGATGATGACGACGGTAAGGATGACAGTAATGAATGATTCTGTGTGTTGACTGTCGGTACAGGTGAAACAGATCATGGAGGAGGCGGTGACTAAGAAGTTTGTCCATGAAGACAGCAGCCACATCATCGGCCTATGCCGTAAGTACACACACACACACACACTCACTCCCTCTCCGAGAGCTCCTCAGCTGATGATGTGGGGTGTCTGGGTGAAGGACAGTACTTGATTGCCAGTCATTGCCAGCACATCAACGGAAAGTTAATAATCACACTGGAGTCAACAGAAACTAATCTTAGATGTTCCCTGGCCGCAAAACATATACTTTCTCTAAGAAAGACCAGATGTGTGGGTGGGTGTGTGTTTGTGGGTGTGTGAGTGTGTGTGTGTGAGTGAGTGTGTGAGTGTGTGGCCCCGTAGTGCATTCAGTATTGTGTGTGTGTGTGTGTGTCTGTGTGTGTGTGTGTGTGTGGTGCAGTCAGTATTTTCTGGAATGCAGCCAGTGTAGTGGGATGGGTTTATGTAGTTTCCGGCCGGATGACTGAGCTGGCGACTCACACCTTTACCACCTGATGTTCCCACCACACCAAGAGGGGGGGGGCTGTATATCTCTGTTTGCTTGTGTGTATCTGTCTCCCTCTCTCTCTCTCTGTCTGTGTGTGTTATAACTTCCTTTGTTCACTCAGATAACCATTGAGGATCTCAGCGGGGGCGGGGGGGGGGGGGGGGGGGGGCTGTAACCCTAATGGTTCTCTGTTCCTTATTTAAAGCCCTACTGTTGACCATAATCACTAGCAAGATTTCACCAACATTTATTTAAAAAAAATGTAGGTTATTAAAACAACTGATTTGTTTGAATTCCATTTAGTTCAGGGGTTTCTCTAGAGGGGAAATCAAATCAATTCACGAGAGAAATCAAGTCAAGTGTCTTGAAGTGCAGTGTGTCGATTTAAACTATCAGTGTCAGGCTGTAATTGTTGTCATTAAAGGGACAAAGGGACAATCTGCAGTTGCTACATCTGTTTTTGGACTTTAATTCATCACTGATATGTACCCGTTGGACTATATACCCATCGATTCTGGAAGAATATAACTTAGAAATGCCTCATGAGTTCAGTTGAACCGTCACACTCCATCAGATCCCCCAAATATAAACTCGTTTTCACTCCAATGTTTGTAAACAAATACTAATATAGCCTCGTAACATGGTCAAAACCTAGAATCTTGATGTCATGGAGGGTCGGTCCTTGCATCTATAGCTCTGTTTAAGCATTTGAAAGTGGTTATGTTTCTCCAACCCTCCTTTTACTCACTCAAACGGGGACAAGGGTATCTATCGTCTTTTTTTTTTTTTTTTTTTTTCAACTGCTGATTGCAATTTCTTCAGACGGAGAATGTGTCCTGGAGGCAGAACTGAGCGATTTCCCCTTAGATAGGCCAGCTGCAGTCAACATTGACAAACCCCCCAAAACATTTAGGCATTGGGGTTAGATGTGTGGTTAAGGTTACGTGCCAAATCACATTTTTATAACATTGTGGCTGTGTTAGCTAGTGACCACTCTGCAGAACTGCCTTCAGAACAACGTTAACCTCCCCAAATGGCACCTGGACTGTTTTGTATGTAGTGCACTACTTTAGATTAAGGCCCCATTTGGTCAAGATTAGTTTACTATATAGGGAATAGGGTTCCATTTGGAATGCGGACTGGGATTCCCTCCTCAAAAGTTTGGACACCTACTCATGCAAGGGTTTTTCTTTATTTTTTACTATTTTCTACGTTGTAGAATAATAGTGAAGACATCACAACTATGAAATAACACATATGGAATCATGTAGTAACAAGAAAAAGTGTGAAACAAATCAAAATATATTTTATATTTGAGATTCTTCAAAGTAACCACCCTTTGGCTTGATGACAACTTTGCACACTCTTGGCATTCTCTCAACCAGTTTCACCTGGAATGCTTTTCCAACAGTCTTGAAGGAGTTTCCACATATGCCTCCACTCTGCGGTCCAACTCATCCCAAACCATCTCAATTGGGTTGAGGTTGTGTGATTGTGGAGGCCAGGTCATCTGATGCAGCACTCCATCACTTTCCTTCTTGGTAAAATAGCCCTTCTGTTGGGTCATTGTCCTTTTGAAAAACAAATGATAGTCCCACTAAGCGCAAACCAGATGGGATGGCATATCTGCAGAATGCTGTGGTAGCCATGTTGGTTAAGCGTGCCTTGAAATCTAAATAAATACCTGACAGTGTCACCAGCAAATCACCCCCACACCTCCTCCTCCATGCTTCACGGTGGGAACCACACATGTGGAGATCATCCATTCACCTACTCTGCGTTTCACAAAGACACGGTGGTTGGAACCAAAAAATCACTCCGTTGGACTCATCAGATCCAAGGACAGATTTCCACCGGTCTAATGTCCATTTTCTTAGTTTCTTTGCAGCAAATCGACCATGAAGGCCCAGTCGCAGTCTCCTCTGAACAGTTGATGTTGAGATGTGTCTGTTACTTGAACTATGTGAAGCATTTATTTGGGTTGCAATTTCTGAGGCTGGTAAACTCTAATGAACTTATCCTCTGCAGCAGAGGTACATGTCTTAAAGTAATGATGGACTGTCGTTTCTCTTTGCTTATTTGAGCTGTTCTTGCCATATTATGGACTTGGTCTTTTACCAAATAGGGCTATCTTCTGTACACCACCCCTACCTTGTCACAACACAGCTGATTGGCTCAAAGACATGAAGGAAATCAATTCTACAAATTATGTTTTAGCAAGGCACACCTTTTGCTGTGTCACACCGTTTGCTGTGTCTGTCAGCGTAGTGTCCAGAGCATGGAGGCGCTACCAGGAGACAGGCCAGTACATCAGGAGACGTGGAGGAGGCCGTAGGAGGGCAACAACCCAGCAGCAGGACCGCTACCTCCGCCTTTGTGCAAGGAGGAGCAGGAGGAGCACTGCCAGAGCCCTGCAAAATGACCTCCAGCAGGCCACAAATGTGCATGTGTCTGCTCAAACAGTCAGAAATCAAATCAAATCAAATTTGATTTGTCACATTCACATGGTTAGCAGATGTTAATGCGAGTGTAGCGAAATGCTTGTGCTTCTAGTTCCGACAATGCAGTAATAACCAACAAGTAATCTAACTAACAATTCCCAAACAACTGTCTTATACACAGTGTAAGGGGATAAAGAATATGTACATAAGGATATATGAATGAGTGATGGTACAGAGCAGCATAGGCAAGATACAGTAGATGATATCGAGTACAGTATATACAGTGCCTTGCGAAACTATTCGGCCCCCTTGAACTTTGCGACCTTTTGCCATATTTCAGGCTTCAAACATAAAGATATAAAATTGTATTTTTTTGTGAAGAATCAACAACAAGTGGGACACAATCATGAAGTGGAACGACATTTACTGGATATTTCAAACTTTTTTAACAATCAAAAACTGAAAAATTGGGCGTGCAAAATTATTCAGCCCCCTTAAGTTAATACTTTGTAGCGCCACCTTTTGCTGCGATTACAGCTGTAAGTCGCTTGGGGTATGTCTCTATCAGTTTTGCACATCGAGAGACTGACATTTTTTCCCATTCCTCCTTGCAAAACAGCTCGAGCTCAGTGAGGTTGGATAGAGAGCATTTGTGAACAGCAGTTTTCAGTTCTTTCCACAGATTCTCGATTGGATTCAGGTCTGGACTTTGACTTGGCCATTCTAACACCTGGATATGCTTATTTTTGAACCATTCCATTGTAGATTTTGCTTTATGTTTTGGATCATTGTCTTGTTGGAAGACAAATCTCCGTCCCAGTCTCAGGTCTTTTGCAGACTCCATCAGGTTTTCTTCCAGAATGGTCCTGTATTTGGCTCCATCCATCTTCCCATCAATTTTAACCATCTTCCCTGTCCCTGCTGAAGAAAAGCAGGCCCAAACCATGATGCTGCCACCACCATGTTTGACAGTGGGGATGGTGTGTTCAGGGTGATGAGCTGTGTTGCTTTTACGCCAAACATAACGTTTTGCATTGTTGCCAAAAAGTTCAATTTTGGTTTCATCTGACCAGAGCACCTTCTTCCACATGTTTGGTGTGTCTCCCAGGTGGCGTGTGGCAAACTTTAAACAACACTTTTTATGGATATCTTTAAGAAATGGCTTTCTTCTTGCCACTCTTCCATAAAGGCCAGATTTGTGCAATATACGACTGATTGTTGTCCTATGGACAGAGTCTCCCACCTCAGCTGTAGATCTCTGCAGTTCATCCAGAGTGATCATGGGCCTCTTGGCTGCATCTCTGATCAGTCTTCTCCTTGTATGAGCTGAAAGTTTAGAGGGACGGCCAGGTCTTGGTAGATTTGCAGTGGTCTGATACTCCTTCCATTTCAATATTATCGCTTGCACAGTCTCCTTGGGATGTTTAAAGCTTGGGAAATCTTTTTGTATCCAAATCCGGCTTTAAACTTCTTCACAACAGTATCTCGGACCTGCCTGGTGTGTTCCTTGTTCTTCATGATGCTCTCTGCGCTTTTAACGGACCTCCTGAGACTATCACAGTGCAGGTGCATTTATACGGAGACTTGATTACACACAGGTGGATTGTATTTATCATCATTAGTCATTTAGGTCAACATTGGATCATTCAGAGATCCTCACTGAACTTCTGGAGAGAGTTTGCTGCACTGAAAGTAAAGGGGCTGAATAATTTTGCACGCCCAATTTTTCAGTTTTTGATTTGTTAAAAAAGTTTGAAATATCCAATAAATGTCGTTCCACTTCATGATTGTGTCCCACTTGTTGTTGATTCTTCACAAAAAAATACAGTTTTATATCTTTATGTTTGAAGCCTGAAATGTGGCAAAAGGTCGCAAAGTTCAAGGGGGCCGAATACTTTCGCAAGGCACTGTACATATGAGATGAGTATGTAAACAAGTGGCATAGTTAAAGTGGCTAGTGATACATGTATTACATAAGGATGCAGTCGATGATATAGAGTACAGTATATACGTATGCATATGAGATGAATAATGTAGGGTAAGTAACATTATATAAGGTAGCATTGTTTAAAGTGGCTAGTGATATATTTACATCATTTCCCATCAATTCCCATTATTAAAGTGGCTGAAGTTGAGTCAGTTTCATTGTCAGTGTGTTGGCAGCAGCCACTCAATGTTAGTGGTGGCTGTTTAACAGTCTGATGGCCTTGAGATAGAAGCTGTTTTTCAGTTTCTCGGTCCCAGCTTTGATGCACCTGTACTGACCTCGCCTTCTGGATGATAGCGGGGTGAACAGGCAGTGGCTCGGGTGGTTGATGTCCTTGATGATCTTTATGGCCTTCCTGTAACATCGGGTGGTGTAGGTATCCTGGAGGGCAGGTAGTTTGCCCCCGGTGATGCGTTGTGCAGACCTCACTACCCTCTGGAGAGCCTTACGGTTGAGGGCGAAACAGACTCCATGAGGGTGGTATGAGGGCCCGACGTCCACAGGTGGGGGTTGTGCTTACAGCCCAATACCGTGCAGGATGTTTGGCATTTGCCAGAGAACACCAAGATTGGCAAATTCGCCACTGGCACCCTGTGCTCTTCACAGATGAAAGCAGGTTCACACTGAGCACATGTGACAGTCTGGAGACGCCATGGAGAACGTTCTGCTGTCTGCAACATCCTCCAGCATGACCGGTTTGGCGGTGGGTCAGTCATGGTGTGGGGTGGCATTTCTTTGGGGGCCGCACAGCCCTCCATGTGCTCGCCAGAGGTAGAGAGGTAGAGGTAGAGAGAGAGAGAGAGGTAGAGAGAGGTAGAGAGAGGTAGAGAGAGGTAGAGAGAGGTAGAGAGAGAGAGAGAATGGAGGTATGGAAGCTTTAGGGATGGTCATTAGACATGCTGTTGAGGGGTGCAGCATCACTGGGGGTGCAGCATCACTGGGGGTGCAGCAGGATCGGGGTGCAGCATCACTGGGGGTGCAGTAGGACTGGGGGTGCAGCAGGAGTTAGTAGACAACACCACTCTGCCTCGTTCTGTACTGGGCGTAGTAAAGCTATGTGTCTGTGATTCTGTGTGAGTGAGAGAGACGTGAGTGAGAGGCATGGTGTGAACAGAGAGAGAGTGTGTTTGGGAGCATGTCTATGGGTGTGTGTGTGTGTCGTGCTTCACATACTGTATGTCTGTGGGTGTGTGTGTGTGTGTGTCGTGCTTTACATACTGTATGTCTGTGGGTGTGTGATTCTCTGTGGCAGTAGTTGAGAGAGAGGCTTTAGTGAGCCGAGACCAACTCAGAACTTAAGGGTCCAGTCACCATTCACGACTCAGCGTTTCAAACTACATAGTGCACCACTTTAGATCTGAGTCCTATGGCACCCTATTCCCTACATAGTGCAGTATTTTTGAGTGTGTGTGTGTTGACCTGAGTAGTTCTGGCCATCCTCCTCTGGTCCTAGCTGGGTACACAGTGTGTGTGTGTTGACCTGAGTAGTTCTGGCCATCCTCCTCTGGTCCTAGCTGGGTACACAGTGTGTGTGTATGTGTGTGTGTGTTGACCTGAGTAGTTCTGGCCATCCTCCTCTGGTCCTAGCTGGGTACACAGTGTTTGTGTTGACCTGAGTAGTTCTGGCCATCCTCCTCTGGTCCTAGCTGGGTACACAGTGTGTGTGTGTTGACCTGAGTAGTTCTGGCCATCCTCCTCTGGTCCTAGCTGGGTACACAGTGTGTGTGTTGACCTGAGTAGTTCTGGCCATCCTCCTCTGGTCCTAGCTGGGTACACAGTGTTTGTGTTGACCTGAGTAGTTCTGGCCATCCTCCTCTGGTCCTAGCTGGGTACACAGTGTGTGTGTGTTGACCTGAGTAGTTCTGGCCATCCTCCTCTGGTCCTAGCTGGGTACACAGTGTGTGTGTGTTGACCTGAGTAGTTCTGGCCATCCTCCTCTGGTCCTAGCTGGGTACACAGTGTGTGTGTTGACCTGAGTAGTTCTGGCCATCCTCCTCTGGTCCTAGCTGGGTACACAGTGTGTGTGTTGACCTGAGTAGTTCTGGCCATCCTCCTCTGGTCCTAGCTGGGTACACAGTGTGTGTGTGTTGACCTGAGTAGTTCTGGCCATCCTCCTCTGGTCCTAGCTGGGTACACAGTGTGTGTGTGTTGACCTGAGTAGTTCTGGCCATCCTCCTCTGGTCCTAGCTGGGTACACAGTGTGTGTGTGTTGACCTGAGTAGTTCTGGCCATCCTCCTCTGGTCCTAGCTGGGTACACAGTGTGTGTGTGTTGACCTGAGTAGTTCTGGCCATCCTCCTCTGGTCCTAGCTGGGTACACAGTGTGTGTGTGTTGACCTGAGTAGTTCTGGCCATCCTCCTCTGGTCCTAGCTGGGTACACAGTGTGTGTGTGTTGACCTGAGTAGTTCTGGCCATCCTCCTCTGGTCCTAGCTGGGTACACAGTGTGTGTTGACCTGAGTAGTTCTGGCCATCCTCCTCTGGTCCTAGCTGGGTACACAGTGTTTGTGTTGACCTGAGTAGTTCTGGCCATCCTCCTCTGGTCCTAGCTGGGTACACAGTGTTTGTGTTGACCTGAGTAGTTCTGGCCATCCTCCTCTGGTCCTAGCTGGGTACACAGTGTTTGTGTTGACCTGAGTAGTTCTGGCCATCCTCCTCTGGTCCTAGCTGGGTACACAGTGTGTGTGTTGACCTGAGTAGTTCTGGCCATCCTCCTCTGGTCCTAGCTGGGTACACAGTGTGTGTGTGTTGACCTGAGTAGTTCTGGCCATCCTCCTCTGGTCCTAGCTGGGTACACAGTGTTTGTGTTGACCTGAGTAGTTCTGGCCATCCTCCTCTGGTCCTAGCTGGGTACACAGTGTGTGTTGACGTGAGTAGTTCTGGCCATCCTCCTCTGGTCCTAGCTGGGTACACAGTGTGTGTGTTGACCTGAGTAGATCTGGCCATCCTCCTCTGGTCCTAGCTGGGTACACAGTGTGTGTGTGTTGACCTGAGTAGTTCTGGCCATCCTCCTCTGGTCCTAGCTGGGTACACAGTGTGTGTGTGTTGACCTGAGTAGTTCTGGCCATCCTCCTCTGGTCCTAGCTGGGTACACAGTGTGTGTGTGTTGACCTGAGTAGTTCTGGCCATCCTCCTCTGGTCCTAGCTGGGTACACAGTGTGTGTGTGTTGACCTGAGTAGTTCTGGCCATCCTCCTCTGGTCCTAGCTGGGTACACAGTGTGTGTGTGTTGACCTGAGTAGTTCTGGCCATCCTCCTCTGGTCCTAGCTGGGTACACAGTGTGTGTGTGTTGACCTGAGTAGTTCTGGCCATCCTCCTCTGGTCCTAGCTGGGTACACAGTGTGTGTGTGTTGACCTGAGTAGTTCTGGCCATCCTCCTCTGGTCCTAGCTGGGTACACAGTGTGTGTGTGTTGACCTGAGTAGTTCTGGCCATCCTCCTCTGGTCCTAGCTGGGTACACAGTGTGTGTTGACCTGAGTAGTTCTGGCCATCCTCCTCTGGTCCTAGCTGGGTACACAGTGTTTGTGTTGACCTGAGTAGTTCTGGCCATCCTCCTCTGGTCCTAGCTGGGTACACAGTGTTTGTGTTGACCTGAGTAGTTCTGGCCATCCTCCTCTGGTCCTAGCTGGGTACACAGTGTTTGTGTTGACCTGAGTAGTTCTGGCCATCCTCCTCTGGTCCTAGCTGGGTACACAGTGTGTGTGTTGACCTGAGTAGTTCTGGCCATCCTCCTCTGGTCCTAGCTGGGTACACAGTGTGTGTGTGTTGACCTGAGTAGTTCTGGCCATCCTCCTCTGGTCCTAGCTGGGTACACAGTGTTTGTGTTGACCTGAGTAGTTCTGGCCATCCTCCTCTGGTCCTAGCTGGGTACACAGTGTGTGTTGACGTGAGTAGTTCTGGCCATCCTCCTCTGGTCCTAGCTGGGTACACAGTGTGTGTGTTGACCTGAGTAGATCTGGCCATCCTCCTCTGGTCCTAGCTGGGTACACAGTGTGTGTGTGTTGACCTGAGTAGTTCTGGCCATCCTCCTCTGGTCCTAGCTGGGTACACAGTGTGTGTGTGTTGACCTGAGTAGTTCTGGCCATCCTCCTCTGGTCCTAAATCAAATCAAATCAAATCAAATTGATTTGTCACATACACATGGTTAGCAGATGTTAATGCGAGTGTAGCGAAATGCTTGTGCTTCTAGTTCCGACAATGCAGTAATAACGAACAAGTAATCTAACTAACAATTCCCCAAAAAACTACTGTCTTATACACAATGTAAGGGGATAAAGAATATGTACATAAGGATATATGAATGAGTGATGGTACAGAGCAGCATAGGCAAGATACAGTAGATGATATCGAGTACAGTATATACATATGAGATGAGTATGTAAACCAAGTGGCATAGTTAAAGTGGCTAGTGATACATGTATTACATAAGGATGCAGTCGATGATATAGAGTACAGTATCTACGTATGCATATGAGATGAATAATGTAGGGTAAGTAACATTATATAAGGTAGCATTGTTTAAAGTGGCTAGTGATATATTTACATCATTTCCCATCAATTCCCATGATTAAAGTGGCTGGAGTAGAGTCAGTGGCATTGACAGTGTGTTGGCAGTAGCCACTCAATGTTAGTGGTGGCTGTTTAACAGTCTGATGGCCTTGAGATAGAAGCTGTTTTTCAGTCTCTCGGTCCCAGCTTTGATGCACCTGTACTGACCTCGCCTTCTGGATGACAGCGGGGTGAACAGGCAGTGGCTCGGGTGGTTGATGTCCTTGATGATCTTTATGGCCTTCCTGTAGCATCGGGTGGTGTAGGTGTCCTGGAGGGCAGGTAGTTTGCCCCCGGTGATGCGTTGTGCAGACCTCACTACCCTCTGGAGAGCCTTACGGTTGAGGGCGGTGCAGTTGCCATACCAGGCGGTGATACAGCCCGCCAGGATGCTCTCGATTGTGCATCTGTAGAAGTTTGTGAGTGCTTTTGGTGACAAGCCGAATTTCTTCAACCTCCTGAGGTTGAAGAGGCGCTGCTGCGCCTTCCTCACGATGCTGTCTGTGTGAGTGGACCAATTCAGTTTGTCTGTGATGTGTATGCCGAGGAACTTAAAACTTGCTACCCTCTCCACTACTGTTCCATCGATGTGGATGGGGGGGTGTTCCCTCTGCTGTTTCCTGAAGTCCACAATCATCTCCTTAGTTTTGTTGACGTTGAGTGTGAGGTTATTTTCCTGACACCACACTCCGAGGGCCCTCACCTCCTCCCTGTAGGCCGTCTCGTCGTTGTTGGTAATCAAGCCTACCACTGTTGTGTCGTCCGCAAACTTGATGATTGAGTTGGAAGCGTGCGTGGCCACGCAGTCGTGGGTGAACAGGGAGTACAGGAGAGGGCTCAGAACGCACCCTTGTGGGGCCCCAGTGTTGAGGATCAGCGGGGAGGAGATGTTGTTGCCTACCCTCACCACCTGGGGGCGGCCCGTCAGGAAGTCCAGTACCCAGTTGCACAGGGCGGGGTCGAGACCCAGGGTCTCGAGCTTGATGACGAGCTTGGAGGGTACTATGGTGTTGAATGCCGAGCTGTAGTCGATGAACAGCATTCTCACATAGGTATTCCTCTTGTCCAGATGGGTTAGGGCAGTGTGCAGTGTGGTTGAGATTGCATCGTCTGTGGACCTATTTGGGCGGTAAGCAAATTGGAGTGGGTCAAGGGTGTCAGGTAGGGTGGAGGTGATATGGTCCTTGACTAGTCTCTCAAAGCACTTCATGATGACGGATGTGAGTGCTACGGGGCGGTAGTCGTTTAGCTCAGTTACCTTAGCTTTCTTGGGAACAGGAACAATGGTGGCCCTCTTGAAGCATGTGGGAACAGCAGACTGGTATAGGGATTGGTTGAATATGTCCGTAAACACACCGGCCAGCTGGTCTGCGCATGCTCTGAGGGCGCGGCTGGGGATGCCGTCTGGGCCTGCAGCCTTGCGAGGGTTAACACGTTTAAATGTCTTACTCACTTCGGCTGCAGTGAAGGAGAGACCGCATGTTTTCGTTGCAGGCCGTGTCAGTGGCACTGTATTGTCCTCAAAGCGGGCAAAAAAGTTGTTTAGTCTGCCTGGGAGCAAGACATCCTGGTCCGTGACTGGGCTGGGTTTCTTCCTGTAGTCCGTGATTGACTGTAGACCCTGCCACATGCCTCTTGTGTCTGAGCCGTTGAATTGAGATTCTACTTTGTCTCTGTACTGACGCTTAGCTTGTTTGATAGCCTTGCGGAGGGAATAGCTGCACTGTTTGTATTCAGTCATGTTACCAGACACCTTGCCCTGATTAAAAGCAGTGGTTCGCGCCTTCAGTTCCACACGAATGCTGCCATCAATCCACGGTTTCTGGTTGGGGAATGTTTTAATCGTTGCTATGGGAACGACATCTTCAACGCACGTTCTAATGAACTCGCACACCGAATCAGCGTATTCGTCAATGTTGTTGGCTGACGCAATACGAAACATCTCCCAGTCCACGTGATGGAAGCAGTCTTGGAGTGTGGAGTCAGCTTGGTCGGACCAGCGTTGGACAGACCTCAGCGTGGGAGCTTCTTGTTTTAGTTTCTGTCTGTAGGCAGGGATCAACAAAATGGAGTCGTGGTCAGCTTTTCCGAAAGGTGGGTACACTAGCTGGGTACACAGTGTGTGTGTGTTGACCTGAGTAGTTCTGGCCATCCTCCTCTGGTCCTAGCTGGGTACACAGTGTGTTTGTGTTGACCTGAGTAGTTCTGGCCATCCTCCTCTGGTCCTAGCTGGGTACACAGTGTGTGTGTTGACCTGAGTAGTTCTGGCCATCCTCCTCTGGTCCTAGCTGGGTACACAGTGTGTGTTGACCTGAGTAGTTCTGGCCATCCTCCTCTGGTCCTAGCTGGGTACACAGTGTTTGTGTTGACGTGAGTAGTTCTGGCCATCCTCCTCTGGTCCTAGCTGGGTACACAGTGTTTGTGTTGACGTGAGTAGTTCTGGCCATCCTCCTCTGGTCCTAGCTGGGTACACAGTGTGTGTGTTGACCTGAGTAGTTCTGGCCATCCTCCTCTGGTCCTAGCTGGGTACACAGTGTGTGTGTGTTGACCTGAGTAGTTCTGGCCATCCTCCTCTGGTCCTAGCTGGGTACACAGTGTGTGTGTGTTGACCTGAGTAGTTCTGGCCATCCTCCTCTGGTCCTAGCTGGGTACACAGTGTGTGTTGACCTGAGTAGTTCTGGCCATCCTCCTCTGGTCCTAGCTGGGTACACAGTGTGTGTGTGTTGACCTGAGTAGTTCTGGCCATCCTCCTCTGGTCCTAGCTGGGTACAAAGTGTGTTTGTGTTGACCTGAGTAGTTCTGGCCATCCTCCTCTGGTCCTAGCTGGGTACACAGTGTGTGTGTGTTGACCTGAGTAGTTCTGGCCATCCTCCTCTGGTCCTAGCTGGGTACACAGTGTGTGTGTGTTGACCTGAGTAGTTCTGGCCATCCTCCTCTGGTCCTAGCTGGGTACACAGTGTGTGTTGACCTGAGTAGTTCTGGCCATCCTCCTCTGGTCCTAGCTGGGTACACAGTGTGTGTGTGTTGACCTGAGTAGTTCTGGCCATCCTCCTCTGGTCCTAGCTGGGTACAAAGTGTGTTTGTGTTGACCTGAGTAGTTCTGGCCATCCTCCTCTGGTCCTAGCTGGGTACACAGTGTGTGTGTGTTGACCTGAGTAGTTCTGGCCATCCTCCTCTGGTCCTAGCTGGGTACACAGTGTGTGTGTGTTGACCTGAGTAGTTCTGGCCATCCTCCTCTGGTCCTAGCTGGGTACACAGTGTGTGTGTGTTGACCTGAGTAGTTCTGGCCATCCTCCTCTGGTCCTAGCTGGGTACACAGTGTTTGTTTTGACCTGAGTAGTTCTGGCCATCCTCCTCTGGTCCTAGCTGGGTACACAGTGTTTGTGTTGACCTGAGTAGTTCTGGCCATCCTCCTCTGGTCCTAGCTGGGTACACAGTGTGTGTGTGTTGACCTGAGTAGTTCTGGCCATCCTCCTCTGGTCCTAGCTGGGTACACAGTGTGTGTGTGTTGACCTGAGTAGTTCTGGCCATCCTCCTCTGGTCCTAGCTGGGTACACAGTGTTTGTTTTGACCTGAGTAGTTCTGGCCATCCTCCTCTGGTCCTAGCTGGGTACACAGTGTTTGTGTTGACCTGAGTAGTTCTGGCCATCCTCCTCTGGTCCTAACTGGGTACACAGTGTGTGTGTTGACCTGAGTAGTTCTGGCCATCCTCCTCTGGTCCTAGCTGGGTACACAGTGTGTGTGTTGACCTGAGTAGTTCTGGCCATCCTCCTCTGGTCCTAGCTGGGTACACAGTGTGTGTGTTGACCTGAGTAGTTCTGGCCATCCTCCTCTGGTCCTAGCTGGGTACACAGTGTGTGTGTGTGTTGACCTGAGTAGTTCTGGCCATCCTCCTCTGGTCCTAGCTGGGTACACAGTGTGTGTTGACCTGAGTAGTTCTGGCCATCCTCCTCTGGTCCTAGCTGGGTACACAGTGTGTGTGTGTGTTGACCTGAGTAGTTCTGGCCATCCTCCTCTGGTCCTAGCTGGGTACACAGTGTGTGTGTGTGTTGACCTGAGTAGTTCTGGCCATCCTCCTCTGGTCCTAGCTGGGTACACAGTGTGTGTTGACCTGAGTAGTTCTGGCCATCCTCCTCTGGTCCTAGCTGGGTACACAGTGTGTGTGTTGACCTGAGTAGTTCTGGCCATCCTCCTCTGGTCCTAGCTGGGTACACAGTGTGTGTGTGTGTTGACCTGAGTAGTTCTGGCCATCCTCCTCTGGTCCTAGCTGGGTACACAGTGTGTGTGTTGACCTGAGTAGTTCTGGCCATCCTCCTCTGGTCCTAGCTGGGTACACAGTGTTTGTGTTGACCTGAGTAGTTCTGGCCATCCTCCTCTGGTCCTAGCTGGGTACACAGTGTGTGTGTTGACCTGAGTAGTTCTGGCCATCCTCCTCTGGTCCTAGCTGGGTACACAGTGTGTGTGTTGACCTGAGTAGTTCTGGCCATCCTCCTCTGGTCCTAGCTGGGTACACAGTGTGTGTGTGTTGACCTGAGTAGTTCTGGCCATCCTCCTCTGGTCCTAGCTGGGTACACAGTGTGTGTGTGTTGACCTGAGTAGTTCTGGCCATCCTCCTCTGGTCCTAGCTGGGTACACAGTGTGTGTGTGTTGACCTGAGTAGTTCTGGCCATCCTCCTCTGGTCCTAGCTGGGTACACAGTGTGTGTGTGTTGACCTGAGTAGTTCTGGCCATCCTCCTCTGGTCCTAGCTGGGTACACAGTGTGTGTGTGTTGACCTGAGTAGTTCTGGCCATCCTCCTCTGGTCCTAGCTGGGTACACAGTGTGTGTGTGTTTGACCTGAGTAGTTCTGGCCATCCTCCTCTGGTCCTAGCTGGGTACACAGTGTGTGTGTTGACCTGAGTAGTTCTGGCCATCCTCCTCTGGTCCTAGCTGGGTACACAGTGTGTGTGTGTTGACCTGAGTAGTTCAGGTAGAGATGGTTTAGTACAGGTAGAGATGGTTTAGTACAGGTAGAGATGGTTTAGTACAGGTAGAGATGGTTTAGTACAGGTAGAGATGGTTCAGTCCAGGAAGAGATGGTTCAGTACAGGTAGAGAGGGTTCAGTACAGGTAGAGAGGATGCCATGGCAGCGTGAAGGTAGTGAGGAGCACGGACATATTTTGTTCCTCATTAATGTGATAAACACAATTCATTTGTCTGACACAGCTTTTAAGATTTCTTACCCATTCACGGCAGCATGTGACTCTTCATGGGAGCTGGCCAAATCCCACTCTATTCCCTAGATAGTGCACTGCTTTTGAACAAGGCCCACAGGGCATAGGGTGCCCTTTTGGGTTACACCGGCTGTGAGAGCTGGCCAAACACAGCCCTGTTGCTAATGTGTCAAAATAACTTAGCAGTATTGGTAAGACATGAATTCTATCAGTCCCTTCAAGTGCTCCCACTTACTTATCTGAAAAGTTGGACAGTTATTTAAAAGTCTCCTTCATGGCATGTAATGTAGGCCACAGTCCTACATTACGTCCTACGTTTCACCCCTATATTTATCCCAACCTGTTTTGAAAAGTTGGACTGGTGTGTTGGTGAGAATCTCACATCCTCCTCACCCGTGTTATGTAGGAGTCAGCATTATGTAGCTATAGACAGAGTCTATGGTAAAGAAGGAGCCAACTGTCCACGTTATCATCCTAGTTAACAAGCTGTGGGCTGTTTGGGAGGCCAGCCAACGTGTCTCCTAACTCCTAGCTCCTAGCCAGGGGCCAACGCAGGCAGGGTGTCCTAACTCCTAGCTCCTAGCCAGGGACCAACGCAGGCGGGGTGTCTCCTAGCTCCTAGCTCCTAGCCAGGGACCAACGCAGGCAGGGTGTCTCCTAGCTCCTAGCTCCTAGCCAGGGACCAACGCAGGCGGGGTGTCTCCTAGCTCCTAGCTCCTAGCCAGGGACCAACGCAGGCAGGGTGTCTCCTAGCTCCTAGCTCCTAGCCAGGGACCAACGCAGGCAGGGTGTCCTAGCTCCTAACTCCTAGCTCCTAGCCAGCCAACGCAGGCGGGGTGTCTCCTAGCTCCTAGCTCCTAGCCAGGGACCAACGCAGGCAGGGTGTCCTAGCTCCTAACTCCTAGCTCCTAGCCAGCCAACACAGGCGGGGTGTCTCCTAGCTCCTAGCTCCTAGCCAGGGACCAACGCAGGCAGGGTGTCCTAGCTCCTAGCCAGGGACCAACGCAGGCATGGTGTCCTAACTCCTAGCCAGGGACCAACGCAGGCGGGGTGTCCTAGCTCCTAACTCCTATCCAGGGACCAACGCAAGTGGGGTGTCCTAACTCCTAGCTCCTAACTCCTAGCCAGGGACCAACGCAGGCGGGGTGTCCTAGCTCCTAGCCAGGGACCAAGGCAAGCGGGGTGTTCTAGCTCCTAGCTTCTAGCCAGGGACCAAGGCAGGCAGGGTGTCCTAACTCCTAGCCAGGGACCAACGCAGGCAGGGTGTCCTAACTCCTAGCTCCTAACTCCTAGCCAGGGACCAACGCAGGCAGGATGTCCTAACTCCTAGCTCCTAACTCCTAGCCAGGGACCAACGCAGGCAGGGTGTCCTAACTCCTAGCCAGGGACCTACGCAGGCGGGGTGTCCTAACTCCTAGCTCCTAACTCCTAGCCAGGGACCAACGCAGGCGGGGTGTCCTAGCTCCTAGCCAGGGACCAAGGCAAGCGGGGTGTTCTAGCTCCTAGCTTCTAGCCAGGGACCAAGGCAGGCAGGGTGTCCTAACTCCTAGCCAGGGACCAACGCAGGCAGGGTGTCCTAACTCCTAGCTCCTAACTCCTAGCCAGGGACCAACGCAGGCAGGATGTCCTAACTCCTAGCTCCTAACTCCTAGCCAGGGACCAACGCAGGCAGGGTGTCCTAACTCCTAGCCAGGGACCTACGCAGGCGGGGTGTCCTAACTCCTAGCCAGGGACCAACGCAGGCAGGGTGTCCTAACTCCTAACTCCTAGCCAGGGACCAACGCAGGCAGGGTGTCCTAACTCCTAGCCAGGGACCAACGCAGGCAGGGTGTCCTAACTCCTAGCTCCTAGCCAGGGACCAAGGCAGGTAGGGTGTCCTAACTCCTAGCTCCTAACTCCTAGCCAGGGACCAACGCAGGCGGGGTGTCCTAACTCCTAGCTCCTAGCCAGGGACCAACGCAGGCAGGGTGTCCTAACTCCTAACTCCTAGCCAGAGACCAACGCAGGCGGGGTGTCCTAACTCCTAGCTCCGAGCTCCTAGCCAGGGACCAACGGATAGATGGGAAAATGACCGTCCTCCTCCTCAATCACTGAGGCCCCATCTCAATTTGCACCCTATTCCCTATTTCTTTTACAGTCCTATGAATATATAATGGTAAATAATGGTTGAAAGTGCAAAGCGGGATTTAAAGGGGCAATCAGCAGTTGAAAAAATAACAAAGCGTTTTCCCCGCCCCTGTTTCTGTAAAAAGCTGAGAGGGATAGATAGGGCTGGAGAAATGTGACCACTCTCAAATTCATAGACAGAGCTTTGGATGCAAAGGAATGACCATCCCTGATATAAAAATGATAGTTTCAACCATGTTATGAGACTATGTTTACATTTACTTTGTTTACACACATCGGAGTAAAACAAGCTGATATTGTGGGTTCTGATTGGTAGGACAGTTGAACTAGTGTTTTATCAATAGATATCTGTTTTGGATAGATAACTCTTCGTGTTGTTTAGTGTTTTCCAAATTTCCCAGAAGTGGTATGACTCTCTCTGTATCTCTCCCTGTCTCTCTCTCTGTCTCTTTCAATTCAATTCAAGGGCTTTATTGGTATGGGAAACGTGTTAACATTGCCAAAGCAAGTGAGGTAGATAATATAATAATGTCTGTCTCTCTGTCTCTCTGTCTCTCTGTCTCTCTGTCTCTGTCTCTGTCTCTGTCTCTGTCTCTGTCTCTCTCACTCTCTCTCTCTCTCTCTCTCTCTCTCTGTCTCTGTCTCTGTCTCTCTCTCTCTCTCTCTCTCTCTCTCTCTCTCTCTCTCTGTCTCTCTCTCTCTCTCTCTCTCTCTCTCTCTCTCTCTCTCTCTCTCTCTCTCTCTCTCTCTCTTCTCTCTCTCTCTCTCTCTCTCTCTCTCTCTCTCTCTCTCTCTCTCTCTCTCTCTCTCACTCACTCACTCACTCACTCACTCACTCACTCACTCACTCACTCACTCACTCACTCACTCACTCACTCACTCACTCACTCACTCACTCACTCACTCACTCACTCACTCACTCACTCACTCACCAGAATTTTTCTTTCCCTGGTCCTCTGTATTCCTCCCCATCTGGCAGAGTCCCTGTGTTACCGCAGCAGCACATTACTGTGATCTCGCAGACAAACAGCAGCCCTCCCAGATGCACAGGCATATACTGTACATGGGGCTGCGCACACACACACACAGACACAGGCATTAACAAAGACACAGACACAGGCACACACGCAGACACAGGCACACACACACTAACAAAGACACACACACAAAGGCTCACACACAGGCACACACACACACACACACACACACACACAGACACACACAGAGACACACACACACATCTCTCATGGCTTTGCCGTGAGGTTCTGATACTTCTTAATTATTATTACATTTTTGGGATTGTGTGGGTATTGTTATTGTATTGCTAGATATTACTGGGTTGAAGCTGTGTACACGATCAATCAACAGCGATCGAGAACTTTAACCTGTTGGTTAATAAATCATGATCTCTATCGCCCTAACCTCTACAAACATAAATCAGTTTCTCTCCTTTCAAATGTCTTTCAAAAAGACAGACTGTCTAAATACCAGTGTAACAGTATAACTTTAGTCCGTCCCCTCGTCGGGCTCAAACCAGGGACCCTCTGCACACATCAACAACAGTCACCCCTCGAAGCATCGTTACCCATCGCTCCACAAAAGCCGCGGCCCTTGCAGAGCAAAGGGGAACCACTATTTCAAGGTCTCAGAGCGAGTGACGTCACCGATTGAAATGCTATTTAGCGCGCACCACCGCTAACTAAGCTAGTTGTTTCACATCCGTTACACTCACCCCCCTTTTGACCTCCTCCTTTTCCGCAGCAACCAGTGATCCGGGTCAACAGCATCAATGTAACTTTAGTCCATCCCCTAGCCGGGCTTGAACCAGGGACCCTCTGCACACATCAACAACTGACACCCACGAAGCATCGTTACCCATCGCGCCACAAAAGCGGCGGCCCTTTCAGAGCAAGTGGTCTCAGAGCAAGTGACGTCACCGATTGAAACGCTATAAGCCCGCATCACCGCTAACTAGCTAGCCATTTCACAACGGTTACACATAGGCCAATTAGCATGATATTATCAAAACCTTGTTCAATCTCGTACAACCTCGTTCAACCTCGTACAACCTCGAATAACCTCGTACAACCTCGTACAATGTCGACCATTTGCGCTCACGTTGGTCGGGTTGCTAAGCTAATCATCAAGCAAATCCCTTCTCAAAGTAAGGATATGAGTCAGGAAACCTGCCTATTTTCTTTGAATGTACGTAATGTCCTGATTCCAAAGTTATATGATACTACCGAAGCAAGTTAATTATCTCACATCTCGAAAAAGGTTTGTAATGTTGTGAGGTAGCAGGTAGCCTAGTGGTTAGAGCGTTGGGCCAGTAACCAAAAGGTTTCTAGGTCGAATTTAACCAGATAGGCTAGTTGAGAACAAGTTCTCATTTACAATTGGGACCTGGTCAAGATAAAGCAAAGTAGTTCAACACAACACAGAGTTACACATGGAATAAACAAACATACAGTCAATAATACAGTAGAAAAAGTTTATATACAGTGTGTGCAAATGAGGTAAGATAAAGGCAATAAATAGGCCATGGTAGCAAAGTAATTACAATATACCAATCAGACACTGGAATGGTAGGATGTGCAGAAGATGAATGTGTAAGTAGAGATACTGGAGTGCAAAGGAGCAAGATAAATCAAATAAATACTGTATGGGGATGAGGTAGTTGGATGGGCTATTTACAGATGGGCTATGCACAGGTGCAGGGATCTGTGAGCTGCTCTGACAGCTGGTGCTTAAAGTTAGTGAGGGAGACATGAGTCTCCAGCTTCAGTGATTGTTGCAGTTCGTTCCAGTCATTGGCAGCAGAGAACTGTAAGGAAAGGCGGCCAAAGGAGGAATTGGCTTTGGGGGTGACCAGTGAGATATACCTGCTGGAGTGCGTGCTACGGGTGGGTGCTGCTATGGTGAACAGTGAGCTGAGATAAGGCGGGGCTTTACCTAGCAGAAACTTGTAGATGACCTGAAGCCAGTGGGTTTGGCGATGAGTATGAAGTGAGGGCCAGCCAACGAGAGCATACAGGTCGCAGTGGTGGGTAGTATATGGGGTTTTGGTGACAGAACGGATGGCACTGTGATAGACTGCATCCAATTTGTTGAGTAGAGTGTTGGAGGCTATTTTGTAAATGACATCGCCAAAGTTGAGGATTGGTAGGATGGTCAGTTTTACGAAGGTATGTTTGGTTGCATGAGTGAAGGATGCTTTGTTGCGAAATAGGAAGCCAATTCTAGATTTAATTTTGGATTGGAGATGCTTAATGTGAGTCTGGAAGGAGAGTTTACAGTCTAACCAGACACCGAAGTATTTGCCGTTTTCCACATATTCTAAGTCAGAACCTTCCAGAGTAGTGAAGCTGGACAGGCGGGCAGGTGTGGACAGCGACCGGTTGAAGAGCATGCATTTAGTTTTATTTGCATTTAATAGCAGTTGGAGGCCATGGAAGGGGAGTTGTATGGCATTAAAGCTTCGATGCTAATGCAGAACGCCACAGGATGTTTTTGTGCTGGTCAAGGGCAGTCAGGTCTGGAGAGAACCAAGGGCTATATCTGTTCCTGGTTCCATTTTTTTTTGAATGGGGCGTGCTTATTTAACTTCTTATAGTGATCCCTTCCTGTTCGAATCCCGTCAACGGGATTGATTTGACAACAGTGCACCAAATTCAAAAACAGAAATACATAAAACATACAAGTGTGCGTCAAAATAAAGCTTAACCCAGCCGCTGTGTCAGATTTCAAAAAGGCTTTACGGCGAAAGCAGACCATGCGATTATCTGGGACAGCGCCCCACATACAATCACATGATAAATCAGATTTTAACCAGGCAGGTGCGCGACAAAAGTCAGAAATAGCGATATAATTAATGCCTTACCTTTGAAGATCTTTTTCTGTTGGCACTCCAAAATGTCCCAGATACATAACGAATGGTCCTTTTGTTCGATAATGTCCTTCTTTATGTCCCAAAAATTTCCATTTATTTGGCGCGTTTGATTCAGAAATACACCGGTCCCAACATGACCACAAAGTAATCTAATAAGTTACCTGTAAACTTGGTCCAAACATTTCAAACAACGTTCCTAATCCAACTTTAGGTATCCTAAAACGTAAAAAATAGATTGAATATGAAATATGGAATATACTGTGTTCAATACCGAAATACAATGTGAAGCGCGTTCCAGTTCACGCGCACCAAACTGAAGAGTCCACTTGGCTTGACACTCACAAAGAACACTACTTCCTCATTTCTCAAAATAAAAACATCAACCAATTTCTAAAGACTGTTGACATCTAGTGGAAGCCATAGGAACTGCAAGCAGGATCCTATGGCTAAATAGAGCTTCCCATAGAAAACCAAAGGATGAGGTCAATATCCTTCCAGGATACACGGGCCAGGTCGATTAGAAAGGCCTGCTCGCTGAAGTGTTTTAGGGAGCGTTTGACAGTGATGAGGGGTGGTCGTTTGACCCATTACGGATGCAGGCAATGAGGCAGTGATCGCTGTAATCTTGGTTGAAAACAGCAGAGGTGTATTTGGAAGGCAAGTTGGTTTGGAGGATGTCTATGAGGGTGCCCGTGTTTACAGCTTTGGGGTGGTACCTGGTAGGTTCATTGATCATAGGGAGGAGGCTTCTAATGTTAACATGCATGAAACCAAGGCTTTTACGGTTACAGAAATCAACAAATGAGAGCACCTGGGGAGAAGGAGTGGAGCTAGGCACTGCAGGGTCTGGATTAATCCCCGAGCTGACAAGGTAAAAATCCTGTCGTTCTGCAACTGAGCAAGGCAGTTAACCCACTGTTCCAAGGCCGTCGTTGTAAATAAGAATTTGTTCTTTACTGACTTGCCTAGGTAAATAAAGGTTCAATTTAAAACAAATACTTAATGTTGACTAAATTCATGCTAATGTTGAGTTTTTATTCAATTTACTCCCATTCACTCTTTGATGGAGACCACTTTGACTAATGGAGACCTCTCCTTGTCCCAGAACTGCCCAGAATGGGCAACGTACACGATGACCGTTAATGCGATTCCGATGGAGTTTCCCACCTCCTCAAAAGTATCTCTGACTCAGCTCAACGAACGAAGAGACGTTAGCTACTTTTCATCACTCAGAGAACATTATTTTCTGTGAAATAATCTCTCCTGTGTTATATTTGATGTGGTTGAAGTACTTCTGACACCATGTTATAATCTTCAGATATTGAACGTAATGCGCAGCAAGGCGAGCAAATGGCTCAGCTTCAAAATGTTAGTGATCAATTTAGTCATACCAGAGCCCTACCTGTAACCTAGTTATTGATGAAGAAACAGGCCCTACCCGTACCCTAGTTATTGATGAAGAAACAGGCCCTACCTGTACCCTAGTTATTGATGAAGAAACAGGCCCTACCTGTAACCTAGTTATTGATGAAGAAACAGGCCCTACCCGTACCCTAGTTATTGATTGAGAAACAGGCCCTACCTGTACCCTAGTTATTGATGAAGAAACAGGCCCTACCTGTACCCTAGTTATTGATGAAGAAACAGGCCCTATCTGTACACTAGTTATTGATGAAGAAACAGGCCCTACCATTACCCAAGTTATTGATGAGACAACAGGCCCTACCTGTACTCTAGTTATTGATGCATAATGTCTGGGCCCATCGGACTCAGTTCAGGGAACTTTAGGAAAGATATCTAGCCTGGTCCATGCTGTGCTCTCATTGGAAAGCACTTAGCTACCACTTAGATGATTCATCTGCTCCACACACACACCATGGGTAGATGCGCGCACACACACACCATGGGTAGATGCGCACACACACACACACACCGTGGGTAGATGCACACACACAGTGACTCTGAAGGAAATTGTGTTTCTCTTCTACCTTGGTTCCACTCTCTGACTTAATGAGCTTTCTTTCTCTCTCTCTGTCTCTCTTTGTTTCTCTCTCTGTCTCTCTTTGTCTCTGTTTCTGTCTCTCTTTGTCTCTGTCTTTGTCTCTCTCTTTCTCTCTCTCTCTCTCTCTCTCTCTGTCTTTGTCTCCTCTCTCTGTCTCTCTCTCTGTCTCTCTCCCTCTGTGTCTCTCTCTTTTTCTGTCTCTCTCTCACTCACTCTCTCTCTGTCTCAATTCAATTTCAATTGAAGGACTTCATTGGCATGGGAAACAAATGTTTACATTGGCAAAGCAAGTGAAATAGATAATAAACACTTAGTGAAATAAACAATAAAAATTAACAGTAAACATTACACTCACAGAAATTCCAAGATAATAAAGACAATTAAAATGTCATATGTAAATTTACAGTGTTGTAATGGTGTAAAAATAGTTAAAGTACAAAGAGAAAATAAATAAACATAAATATGGGTTGTATTTACAGTGGTGTTTGTTCTTCACTGGTTGCCCTTTTCTTGTAGCATCAGGTCACAAATCTTGCTGCTGTGATGTCACACTGTGTTATTTCACCCAGTAGATATGGGAGTTTATCAAAATAGTATTTGTTTTCACATTTTTTTGTGGGTCTGTGTAATCTGAGGGAAATATGTCTCTCTAATATGGTCATACATTGGGCAGGAGGTTAGGAAGTGCAGCTCAGTTTCCACCTCATTTTGTAGGCAGTGAGCACATAGCCTGTCTTCTCATGAGAGCCAGGTCTGCCTACGGCGGCCTTTCTCAATAGCAAGGCTATGCTCACTGAGTCTGTACATAGTCAAAGCTTTCCTTAATTTAGGGTCAGTCACAGTGGTCAGGTATTCTGCCGCTGTGTACTTATATCCTTCCTGTTTGGCCCTGTCCGGGGGTGTCCTCGGATGGGGCCACAGTGTCTCCTGACCCCTCCTGTCTCAGCCTCCAGTATTTATGCTGCAGTAGTTTATGTGTCGGGGGGCTGGGGTCAGTTTGTTATATCTGGAGTACTTCTCCTGTCCTATTCGGTGTCCTGTGTGAATCTAAGTGTGCGTTCTCTAATTCTCTCCATTCGCTCTCTGTCTCTTTCTCTATCTCTCCTCCTTCTCTGTCTTGCTCCCTTTCTATATATATTTCTGTATAGTGTTTTACACTTTCCATGTCTTCTGACCCACAGTAATGACTGAGTCTGTCGTCTCTGGCTTCCTGACCCACAGTGATGACAGTCTGTCGTCTCTGGCTTCCTGACCCACAGTGATGACAGTCTGTCGTCTCTGGCTTCCTGACCCACAGTGATGACAGTCTGTCGTCTCTGGCTTCCTGACCCACAGTGATGACAGTCTGTCGTCTCTGGCTTCCTGACCCACAGTGATGACAGTCTGTCGTCTCTGGCTTCCTGACCCACAGTGATGACAGTCTGTCGTCTCTGGCTTCCTGACCCACAGTAATGACAGTCTGTCCTCTCTGGCTTCCTGACCCACAGTGATGACTGAGTGTCCTCTCTGGCTTCCTGACCCACAGTGATGACAGTCTGTCCTCTCTGGCTTCCTGACCCACAGTGATGACAGTCTGTCCTCTCTGGCTTCCTGACCCACAGTGATGACAGTCTGTCCTCTCTGGCTTCCTGACCCACAGTGATGACAGTCTGTCGTCTCTGGCTTCCTGACCCACAGTGATGACAGTCTGTCGTCTCTGGCTTCCTGACCCACAGTGATGACAGTCTGTCGTCTCTGGCTTCCTGACCCACAGTGATGACAGTCTGTCGTCTCTGGCTTCCTGACCCACAGTGATGACAGTCTGTCGTCTCTGGCTTCCTGACCCACAGTGATGACAGTCTGTCGTCTCTGGCTTCCTGACCCACAGTGATGACAGTCTGTCGTCTCTGGCTTCCTGACCCACAGTGATGACAGTCTGTCTTCTCTGGCTTCCTGACCCACAGTGATGACAGTCTGTCCTCTCTGGCTTCCTGACCCACAGTGATAACAGAGTCTGTCCTCTCTGGCTTCCTGACCCACAGTGATGACTGAGTGTCCTCTCTGGCTTCCTGACCCACAGTGATAACAGAGTCTGTCCTCTCTGGCTTCCTGACCCACAGTGATAACAGTCTGTCCTCTCTGGCTTCCTGACCCACAGTGATGACTGAGTGTCCTCTCTGGCTTCCTGACCCACAGTGATAACAGAGTCTGTCCTCTCTGGCTTCCTGACCCACAGTGATGACTGAGTGTCCTCTCTGGCTTCCTGACCCATAGTTATAACAGAGTCTGTCCTCTCTGGCTTCCTGACCCACAGTGATGACTGAGTGTCCTCTCTGGCTTCCTGACCCACAGTGATAACAGAGTCTGTCCTCTCTGGCTTCCTGACCCATAGTGATGACTGAGTGTCCTCTCTGGCTTCCTGACCCACAGTGATAACAGAGTCTGTCCTCTCTGGCTTCCTGACCCACAGTGATGACTGAGTGTCCTCTCTGGCTTCCTGACCCATAGTGATAACAGAGTCTGTCCTCTCTGGCTTCCTGACCCACAGTGATGACTGAGTGTCCTCTCTGGCTTCCTGACCCACAGTGATAACAGAGTCTGTCCTCTCTGGCTTCCTGACCCACAGTGATGACTGGCCTCTCTGGCAATTTTTTGTTGTTGATGGCATCCGGTTTCACTTGCCAGGCTATGATCACTAATTCTGTATAAGGTTTTTCTTTGTTTGGGGGTCTTCTACAATGCTCTCTCCTTCTCTCCTCCAGGCACCATCGAGGCGTGTCTGAGCCACCTGTTGAAACGGCGAGCGGCGGGCTTCCTGCGTAGTGACAAGATCGGCGCCCTTTTCACCAAGATCGGCAAGGTCAACGCCACGGCCGGAGAGGTGTGCCGGAAGGTCCAGGAGCAGCTCACACAGCAGGCAGAGGTCATCAGGTACTGATTGACCTTTGAACCTTTTTTTTTGACCTCATAGCACTACCTCAAATCTACAGGAGAAATATGTGAAATCAATGATGTAATATGGATGTATAGACATTTTGTAGTTAATACATCTCGGGTTTTCCGGTTTTCCTTCCTTGTTTCCACACCTTCACTGACAGTGTAGCAGGGTAGAACCACACAGTGTAGCATGGTAGAACCACGGTGAAGAGACAGTGTAGCAGGGTAGAGCCACAGTGAAGAGACAGTGTAGCATGGTAGAACCACACAGTGAAGAGACAGTGTAGCATGGTAGAGCCACAGTGAAGAGACAGTGTAGCATGGTAGAACCACAGTGAAGAGACAGTGTAGCATGGTAGAACCACAGTGAAGAGACAGTGTAGCATGGTAGAACCACACAGTGAAGAGACAGTGTAGCATGGTAGAACCACAGTGAAGAGACAGTGTAGCATGGTAGAACCACAGTGAAGAGACAGTGTAGCATGGTAGAACCACACAGTGAAGAGACAGTGTAGCATGGTAGAACCACAGTGAAGAGACAGTGTAGCATGGTAGAACCACGGTGCAGAGACAGTGTAGCATGGTAGAACCACGGTGCAGAGACAGTGTAGCATGGTAGAACCTGCAGGCAGGGAGACAGGCAAGAAGACAGGCAGGGAGGGACTGAGATAGGAAGGGAGACAGGAAGAGAGAAAGGCAGGGAGGGACTGAGACAGGAAGGGAGACAGGCAGGGAGGGACTGAGACAGGAAATGAGACAGGAAGGGAGAAAGGCAGGGAGGGACTGAGACAGGAAGGGAGACAGGAAGGGAGGGTCTGAGACAGGAAATGAGACAGGAAGGGAGAAAGGCAGGGAGGGATAGAGACAGGAAGGGAGACAGGAAGGGAGACAGGCAGGGAGACAGGCAGGGAGACAGGCAGGGAGAGAGGCATGGAGGGGCTGAGACAGGCAGGCAGGGAGACAGGCAGGCAGGGAGACAGGCAGGGCGACAGGGAGGGAGGCTGTTTGATAGCCCATGAACAGACCATTAGGCTGATCCACATGGCCACTGGGGGGTGGGATGTAAGGGGGGGGCAGAACACATGCCCGTACACACGCATGCATGCACTCACACACACTCTCTTCCTGTATCCTCTCATCTCATCTCCTAATGGCTTATTGCAGCCAGACAGCTGTGAACGTAGAGACAGAATATGTAGATTATATTCTAGATGGCTGGGGTGAGTGCTGTGCTTTTTACTACTAGTGTTTCTCTGGGGGGGGGGGGGGTCCCCAAATTACATGTTGTTTAGTCATATAGCTGTATCCCCCCCCCTGCCATCTCCCTCTCCTCTCCTCTCCTTCCCCAGTGGTTCCCAAACGTTTTACAGTCCTGTACACTCTCAAATGTAGTTTTTTTTGCCATCATTGTAAGCCTGCCACACACACACACACACACACACACACACTATACGACACATTTATTAAACATAAGAATGAGTGTGAGTTTGTCACAACCCGACTTGTGGGAAGTGACAAAGAGCTCTTATAGGACCAGGGCACAAATAATAATATAATAATAATCAATCATTTTGCTCTTTATTTAACCACCTTACATCTAAAACCTTATTTGTTCATCAGAAATGGTGAATGACTGACCACAGGTTAATGAGAAGGGTGTGAATAACTCACCACAGGTTAATGAGAAGGGTGTGAATAACTCACCAGGTTAATGAGAAGGGTGTGAATAACTCACCAGGTTAATGAGAAGGGTGTGAATAACTCACCAGGTTAATGAGAAGGGTGTGAATAACTCACCAGGTTAATGAGAAGGGTGTGAATAACTCACCACAGGTTAATGAGAAGGGTGTGAATAACTCACCACAGGTTAATGAGAAGGGTGTGAATAACTCACCACAGGTTAATGAGAAGGGTGTGAATAACTCACCACAGGTTAATGAGAAGGGTGTGAATAACTCACCACAGGTTAATGAGAAGGGTGTGAATAACTCACCACAGGTTAATGAGAAGGGTGTGAATAACTCACCACAGGTTAATGAGAAGGGTGTGAATAACTCACCACAGGTTAATGAGAAGGGTGTGGGGCTTGAAAGGATGCACATAACTCTGTAATGTTGGGTTGTATTGGAGAGAGTCTCAGTCTTAAATCATTTTTCACACACAGTCTGTGCCTGTTTTTAGTGCTAGTGAGGGCCGAGAATCCACTCTCACATAGGTACGTGGTTACAAAGGTCACAAGAGTCTTAACAGCACGATTTGCCAAGGCAGGATACTCTGAGCGCAGCCCTGTCCAGAAATTTGGCAGTGGTTTCTGATTTAAATTCAATTTTCACAGAACCGCTTGTTGCAATTTCGATGAGGCTCTCCTGTCTAGATATCGGTAAGTGGACTGGAGGCAGGGCATGAAAGGGACAACGAATCCAGTTGTTTGTGTCGCCCGT
Organism: Oncorhynchus kisutch; assembly: GCF_002021735.2. NCBI lineage: Eukaryota > Metazoa > Chordata > Actinopteri > Salmoniformes > Salmonidae > Oncorhynchus > Oncorhynchus kisutch. The sequence continues at coordinate 6,386,052 of NC_034191.2, forward strand.
TTCGGGAAAGTACCTGCGTAATTGTGCTCCCAGCTCACTCAGGTGTGTTGTCCTTGTTAATGCAGACAGAAAAGAGCTCCAACTTCTTAATCATGGCCTCAATTTTGTCCCGCACAATGAATATAGTTGCGGAGAGTCCCTGTAATCCTAGATTCAGATCATTCAGGTGAGAAAAAACATCACCCAGATAGGCCAGTCGTGTGAGAAACTCGTCATCATTCAAGGGGTCAGACAAGTGAAAATGATGGTCAGTAAAGAAAACTTTAAGCTCGTCTCTCAATTTTAAATAACGTGTCAATACTTTGCCCCTTGATAACCAACGCGCTTCTGTATGTTGTAAAAGCGTTACATGGTCGCTGCCCATATCATTGCGTAGTGCAGAAAATACATGAGAGTTCAGGGGCCTTGCTTTAACAAGGTTTAACAATGATTCAACCAGTTTCACTGTAGTGTCCAGAATGTATTTCAAGCTGTCAGGCATTCCCTTGGCAGCAAGAGCCTCTCGGTGGATGCTGCAGTGTACCCAAGAGCCTCTCGGTGGATGCTGCAGTGTACCCAAGAGCCTCTCGGTGGATGCTGCAGTGTACCCAAGAGCCTCTCGGTGGATGCTGCAGTTTACCCAAGAGCCTCTCGGTGGATGCTGCAGTCTACCCAAGAGCCTCTCGGTGGATGCTGCTGTGGACCCAAGAGCCTCTCGGTGGATGCTGCAGTCTACCCAAGAGCCTCTCGGTGGATGCTGCAGTCTACCCAAGAGCCTCTCGGTGGATGCTACAGTGTTCCAAGTGGCGTCAGGAGCAACTGCTTGCACGCGTGTTACAACTCCACTATGTCTCCCTGTCATGGATCTTGCCCCATCAGTACAGATACCAACACATCTTGACCCCCAAAGACTATTTGATGTCACAAAGCTGTCCAGTACATTAAAAATATAATCTCCTGTTGTCCTGGTTACCAGTGGTTTGCAGAAGAGGATGTCTTCCTTAATTGACCCCCGTAAATGTAACGGACATATATCAGGAGCTGTTGACTCATCCAGCTGTAACGGACATATACCAGGAGCTGTTGACTCATCCAGCTGTAACGGACATATACCAGGAGCTGTTGACTCATCCAGCTGTAACGGACATATACCAGGAGCTGTTGACTCATCCAGCTGTAACGGACATATACCAGGAGCTGTTGACTCATCCAGCTGTAACGGACATATACCAGGAGCTGTTGACTCATCCAGCTGTAACGGACATATACCAGGAGCTGTTGACTCATCCAGCTGTAACGGACATATACCAGGAGCTGTTGACTCATCCAGCTGTAACGGACATATACCAGGAGCTGTTGACTCATCCAGCTGTAACGGACATATACCAGGAGCTGTTGACTCATCCAGCTGTAACGGACATATACCAGGAGCTGTTGACTCATCCAGCTGTAACGGACATATACCAGGAGCTGTTGACTCATCCAGCTGTAACGGACATATACCAGGAGCTGTTGACTCATCCAGCTGTAACGGACATATACCAGGAGCTGTTGACTCAACCAGCTGTAGTATATATAATTCACTGGCTTGTTTGTGAAGCAGTAATTGTTTCAAAACATCTCCTGCCATGTCACTGATGTGTCATGAAACAGTGTTGTTTGATGAAGACATTGTCTGTATAGTTTATTATGGCCTTTTCCCCCAATATTGTCGTAGTCAAATCCGCGACAGCAGGAAGAGTTAAGTCCTCCACAATAGTATGGGTCTTGCCTGTCTTAGCCAGTCCTCCACAATAGTATGGGGCTTGTCTGTCTTAGCCAGTCCTCCACAATAGTATGGGTCTTGCCTGTCTTAGCCAGTCCTCCACAATAGTATGGGGCTTGTCTGTCTTAGCCAGTCCTCCACAATAGTATGGGGCTTGTCTGTCCTAGCCAGTCCTCCCCAATAGTATGGGGCTTGCCTGTCCTAGCCACTCCTCCACAATAGTATGGGGCTTGCCTGTCCTAGCCAGTCCTCTACAATAGTATGGGGCTTGCCTGTCCTAGCCAGTCCTCTACAATAGTATGGGGCTTGTCTGTCCTAGCCAGTCATCTACAATAGTATGGGGCTTGTCTGTCCTAGACAGTCCTCTACAATAGTATGGGGCTTGTCTGTCCTAGCCAGTCCTCTACAATAGTATGGGGTTTGTCTGTCCTAGCCAGTCCTCTACAATAGTATGGGGCTTGTCTGTCCTAGCCAGTCCTCCCCAATAGTATGGGGCTTGCCTGTCCTAGCCACTCCTCCACAATAGTATGGGGCTTGCCTGTCCTAGCCACTCCTCCACAATAGTATGGGGCTTGCCTGTCCTAGCCAGTCCTCTACAATAGTATGGGGCTTGCCTGTCCTAGCCAGTCCTCTACAATAGTATGGGGCTTGTCTGTCCTAGCCAGTCATCTACAATAGTATGGGGCTTGTCTGTCCTAGCCAGTCCTCTACAATAGTATGGGGCTTGCCTGTCCTAGCCAGTCCTCTACAATAGTATGGGGCTTGTCTGTCCTAGCCAGTCATCTACAATAGTATGGGGCTTGCCTGTCCTAGCCAGTCCTCTACAATAGTATGGGGCTTGTCTGTCCTAGCCAGTCCTCTACAATAGTATGGGGCTTGTCTGTCCTAGCCAGTCCTCCCCAATAGTATGGGGCTTGCCTGTCCTAGCCACTCCTCCACAATAGTATGGGGCTTGCCTGTCCTAGCCAGTCCTCTACAATAGTATGGGGCTTGTCTGTCCTAGCCAGTCATCTACAATAGTATGGGGCTTGCCTGTCCTAGCCAGTCCTCTACAATAGTATGGGGCTTGTCTGTCCTAGCCAGTCCTCTACAATAGTATGGGGCTTGTCTGTCCTAGCCAGTCCTCCCCAATAGTATGGGGCTTGCCTGTCCTAGCCAGTCCTCTACAATAGTATGGGGCTTGTCTGTCCTAGCCAGTCCTCTACAATAGTATGGGGCTTGTCTGTCCTAGCCAGTCCTCTACAATAGTATGGGGCTTGTCTGTCCTAGCCAGTCCTCCCCAATAGTATGGGGCTTGCCTGTCCTAGCCACTCCTCCACAATAGTATGGGGCTTGCCTGAGCTGCAAACATCACCCCCTAGCCACATCTGTCACCCTTTCTCTATTTCTGTCTTCTTCTCGATCACTTTTCTCTCTCTCTCTTTCTTTCTGTCTGTCCCTAATTCTTCACATCTGTTCTATCTTACCGATGTTAGGATTAGCTCACACCTAGCATTAACACCTACCTAGCATAACACCTACCTAGCATAACACCTACCTAGCATTACACCTACCTAGCATAACACACACCTAGCATTAACACACACCTAGCATTAACACCTACCTAGCATTAACACCTACCTAGCATTAACACCCACCTAGCATTAACACACACCTAGCATTAACACCTACCTAGCATTAACACCTACCTAGCATAACACCTACCTAGCATTAACACCTACCTAGCATAACACCTACCTAGCATTAACACCTACCTAGCATTAACACCTACCTAGCATTAACACCTACCTAGCATTAACACCTACCTAGCATTAACACCTACCTAGCATAACACCTACCTAGCATTAACACCTACCTAGCATAACACCTACCTAGCATAACACCTACCTAGCATAACACCTACCTAGCATAACACCTACCTAGCATAACACCTACCTAGCATAAACACCTACCTAGCATAACACCTACCTAGCATAACACCCACCTAGCATAACACCTACCTAGCATTAACACCTACCTAGCATTAACACCTACCTAGCATAACACCTACCTAGCATAACACCCACCTAGCATAACACCCACCTAGCATAACACCTACCTAGCATTAACACCTACCTAGCATTAACACCTACCTAGCATTAACACCTACCTAGCATTAACACCTACCTAGCATTAACACCTACCTAGCATTAACACCTACCTAGCATTAACACCTACCTAGCATTAACACCTACCTAGCATAACACCCACCTAGCATTAACACCTACCTAGCATAACACCTACCTAGCATAACACCTACCTAGCATTAACACCTACCTAGCATAACACCTACCTAGCATTAACACCTACCTAGCATTAACACCTACCTAGCATAACACCTACCTAGCATAACACCTACTATTCAGACAGACACTATTCAGACAGACTCTATTCAGACTCTATTCAGATAGTCACTATTCAGACAATCTATTCAAAGTCAGACAGACTATTCAGACAGACTATTCAGTCAGACACTATTCAGACAGACTCTATTCAGACAGACTCTATTCAGACAGACTCTATTCAGACAGACTCTATTCAGACAGACTCTATTCAGACAGACTCTATTCAGACAGACTCTGTTCAGACTCTATTTAGACAGACTCTATTCAGACAGACTCTATTCAGACAGACTCTGTTCAGACTCTATTCAGACAGACTCTAATCAGACAGACTCTAATCAGACAGACTCTATTCAGACAGACCCTATTCAGACAGACTCTATTCAGACAGACTCTATTCAGACAGACTCTATTCAGACAGACACTATTCAGACAGACTCTATTCAGACAGACTCTATTCAGACAGACTCTATTCAGACAGACTCTATTCAGACACTCTATTCAGACAGACTCTATTCAGACAGACTCTATTCAGACAAGACACTATTCAGACAAGACACTATTCAGACAAGACACTATTCAGACAGACACCGTTCATACAGATTATTCATACAGATTATTCATACAGACTCTGTTCAGACAGACACTATTAAGATACACCACTGTTCAGACAGACTCTATACAGAGTCAGACAGACACTATTCAGACACTATTCAGACACTATTCAGAAGGACTCTTTTCAGACAGACACGATTCTGACAGAGTCTATTTAGTCAGACAGACTTTTCAGTCAGACAGTATTCAGACAGACACTATTCAGACAGACAGTATTCAGACAGACAGTATTCAGACAGACAGTATTCAGACAGACACTATTCATTCAGACAGACACTATTCAGACACACTTCATTCAGACAGACACTGTTCAGACACACTATTCAGACAGACAGTATTCAGTCAGACACTATTCAGACAGACAGTATTCAGTCAGACACTATTCAGACAGACACTATTCAGACAGACACTATTCAGACAGACACTTTTCAGACAGACCGTATTCAGACATACACTATTCAGACAAATACACTATTCATTCAGACAGACACTGTTCAGACACACTATTCATTCAGACAGACACTATTCATTCAGACACACTACTCATTCAGACAGATTCTGTTCATTCTACAGACAATACCCCATAATGACATCACAATACCCTTTAATGACAACACAAATACCCCATAATGACAAAGCCCAATTTTTGATGTTGTTGACATTTTTGCACATCAAAAATAAATAAAATAAAATTTACATAAGTATTCAGACCATTTAATCAGTACTTTGTTTAAGCACCTTTGGCAGCGATTACAGCCTCGAATCTTCTTGGGTATGACGCTACAGCTTGGCACACCTGTATTTGGGGAGTTTCTCCCATTCTTCTCTGCAGATCCTCTCAAGCTCTGTCATGTTGGATGGGGAGTGTTGCTGCACAGCTATTTTCAGGTCTCTCCAGAGATGTTCAATTGGGTTCAAGTCCAGGCTCTGGCTGGGCCACTCAAGGACATTCAGAGACTTGTCCCGAAGCCACTCTGGCGTTGTCTTGGCTGTGTGCTTATGGTTGTTGTCTTGTTGGAAGGTGAACCTTCGCTCCAGTCTGAGGTCCTGAGCGATCTGGAGCAGGTTTTCATCAATGATCTCTCTGTACTTTGCTTCGTTCTTTTTTCGATCCTGACTAGTCGCCCGGTCCCTGCTGCTGAAAAACATCCCCACAGCATGATGCTGCCACCACCATGCTTCACCATAGGGATGGTGCCAGGTTTCCCCCAATGTTGGTTTCATCTGACCAGAGAACCTTGTTTCTCATGGTCTGTGAGTCTTTTAGATGCCTTTGGCAAACTCCAAGCGGGCTGTCATGTGCCTTTCACTGAGCAGTGGCTTCCATCTGGCTACTCTATCATAAAGGCCTGATTGGTGGAGTGCTGCAGATATGGTTGTCCTTCTGGAAGGTTCTCCCATCTCCACAGAGGAACTCTAGAACTCTGTCAGGGTGAGCATCGGAGTCTTGGTCACCTCAGTGATCAAGGCCCTTCTCCCCCGATTTCCCAGGCGATCAGCTCTAGGAAGAGTCTTGGTGGTTCCAAACTTCTTCCATTTAATAATGATGGAGGCCACTGTGTTCTTGGAGACCTTCAACGCTGCAGAAATGTTTTGGTACCCTTCCCCAGAACTGTACCTCAACACAATCCTCAATAATTCCTTCAACCAGGTGGCTTGGTTATTGCTCTGACATACACTGTCAACTGTGGGACCTTATATAGACGTGTGTGCCTTTCCAAATCATGTCCAATGGATTGAATTTACCACAGGTGGACTCCAATCAAGTTGTAGAAACATCTCAAGGATGATCAATGGAAACAGGTAACCGAAAGGTTGCAAGATCGAATCCCCGAGCTGACAAGGTACAAATCTGTCGTTCTGCCCCTGAACAAGGCAGTTAACCCACTGTTCCCCGGTAGGCCGTCATTGAAAATAAGAATGTGTTCTTAACTGACTTGCCTAGTTAAATAAAGGTAAAATAAAATAAAAAATAAGGCTGTAACGTAACAAAATGTAGAAAAAGACACTGTCCACACTGTCCTAGATATGTCCACACTGTCCTAGATATGTCCACACTGTCCTAGATATGTCCACACGCTCCTGTCTGCTGCCATCACACTGTCCTAGATATGTCCACACTGTCATAGATATGTCCACACGCTCCTGTCTGCTGCCATCACACTGTCCTAGAGATGTCCACACTGTCCTAGATATGTCCACACGCTCCTGTCTGCTGCCATCACACTGTCCTAGAGATGTCCACACTGTCCTAGAGATGTCCACACTGTCCTAGATATGTCCACACGCTCCTGTCTGCTGCCATCACACTGTCCTAGAGATGTCCACACTGTCCTAGAGATGTCCACACTGTCCTAGAGATGTCCACACTGTCCTAGAGATGTCCACACTGTCCTAGAGATGTTCACACTGTCCTAGAGATGTTCACACTGTCCTAGAGATGTTCACACTGTCCTAGAGATGTCCACACTGTCCTAGAGATGTCCACACTGTCCTAGAGATGTCCACACTGTCCTAGATATGTCCACATTTTTACTCCTGAACTTATCTAGGATTGCCATAACAAATGAGTTGAATACCTATTGACTCAAAGACATTTCAGCTTTTTTCATTTCATTAATGAATTTTGTAAAAATGCCACACAAAACATATTTCCACTTTGACATGACCAATCAATCAATCAATCAATCAATCAATCAATCAAATTTATAAAGCCCTTTTTTCATCAGCCGATTTCACAAAGTGCTGTACAGAAACTCAGCCTAAAACCCTAAATAGCAAGCAATGCAGATGTAGAAGCACGGTGGCTAGGAAAAACTCCCTAGAAAGGCCGGAACCTAGGAGGAAACCTAGAGAGGAACCAGGCTCTGATGCGGTATCGCGTGTAGGCCCGTGACAAACAATAAGATTGGAAGTATCACCCCTCATACCCCCTGAAGCCCCTCTCTGCCTGTGTCTACTGCCCATGTATTTGTTCGAAATGGCACCATATTTCCTATGGGCCCTGGTCAAAAGGAACTCACTGAATAGGGAATAGGTGGGCCACTTGGGAAGCAGGCCATATTGTTGGCCACTGTGAAGAGTGTTCCCCATGTGGGAGTTTTCTGGTACATAGACAAGTTTGTTTTTCATGTTCCTCTCCTTCTTCCTCTCTGCTTCTTCTTATGAGACGGTGATGGAGGGAGCTTGATTCAGTGTAGGAATTGACGGGGTTGCCTTCAAGCCCCGACTCTAGATTTAAATTTCAGAGCGCGCGCACGTTTTGGATATAAACGCCGTCATCACGGCGGCGTATTCCTCGTGTTAATTTTGTTTTGTCGGAGTAAAATTGTAAATCGTGTCGTGTCAATCTACCTTCATCTCCTGTTGACATTTAATGACATTTTGAATTTTGTGTGTCAACAGGAGATGAAGGTAGATTGACACGACACGATTTACATATCTATGGTTCTAGGATTGGATTGTTGTCTTGGGGGGGGGGGGGGGGGGGGCAGAGAAGGTAAATGAACAATCTGAAAGGTTTTGGGGTGAGTCTCCAATGCCGTTCTATACCCTATATAGGGCACTGGTCAACAGTAGTGATAGTAATATGTAGGGAATAGAGTAACATTTGAGTCACGGACGGTGGTTTGGCTCTACATGCTGTCGTTTGGTAGATCTGGGAAACAGACACAGTACTAACTAATACAAATCTGGGAAATATCCATATATATCCACAGTAAAACGAGTCCTATATCGACATAACCTGAAAGGTCGTTCAGCAAGGAAGAAGCCACTGCTCCAAAACTGCCATAAAAAAGCCAGACTACGGTTTGCAACTGCACATGGGGACAAAGATCGTACTTATTGGAGAAATGTCCTCTGGTTTGATGAAACAAAAATAGAACTGTTTGGCCATAATGACCATCGTTATGTTTGGAGGAAAAGGGGGAGGCTTGCAAGCCGAAGACCACCATCCCAACCGTGAAGCACGGGGGTGGCAGCATCATGTTGTAGGGGTGCTTCGCTGCAGGAGGGACTGGTGCACTTCACAAAATAGATGGCATCATGAGGGAGGAAAATTATGTGAATATATTAAAGCAACATCTCAAGACATCAGAAGTTAAAGCTTGGTCGCAAATGGGTCTTCCAAATGGACAATGACCAACTTCCAAAGTTGTGGCAAAATGGCTTTAGGACAACAAAGTCAAGGTATTGGAGTGGCCATCACAAAGCCCTAACCTCAATTCTACAGAAAAAGCGTGTGCGAGCAAGGAGGCCTACAAACCTGACTCGGTTACACCAGCTCTGTCAGGAGGAATGGGCCAAAATTCACCCAACTTATTGTGGGAAGCTTGTGGAAGGCTCCCTGAAACGTTTGACCCAAGTTAAACAATTTAAAGGCAATGCTACCAAATACTAATTGAGTGTATGTAAACTTCTGACCCACTGGGAATGTGATGAAAGAAATAAAAGCTGAAAGAAATAATTCTCTCTACTATTATTCTGACATTTCACTTTCTTAAAATGAAGTGGTGATCCTAACTGACCTAAGACAGGGAATTTATACTAGGATTAAATGTCAGGAATTGTGGAAAAACTGAGTTTGAATGTATGTGGCTATGGTGTGTGTAAACTTCTGACTTCAACTGTGTGTGTGTGTGTGTGTGTGTGTGAAGATTGTCGTGGAAATTTCCTTAATTACCAAATGATGAGAGCAAATCACACGAGTCAGAGTTATGCTTAATCTTTACCTTTAATAATAATTAAGCTTTTGAATAGCATTTTGACTTTCAACAGTTCAGTATCTCTAATGAAAAGTTGAGAGTGCCCTACACAATGGCAAATGGGATCCTTTATAGCAAAGATCCACCCCTTCTAGACGACATGACAAAACACAGGTCTTAGGTACTTACACAAAGAAAAAACCTTACTTCAGAGAGAATATCCCCTAGTCAGACAGAGTGGGCTATAAATTATCCTTCAGTTTGGTCTCCTAAACAAAGCTCTTATCTCGTCCTTGGTACAAAATGGTACCAAGACATTACCCCCACCCTATGATATATATCAAATTGTCATTTAGATACAACCAATCCTGGACAAACTCACAGAGAGGAGAGTGACCCTATAGGTCAACAAAGAGGGAGCATAGAATGATTCCAGACACTGCCACCCTCCTTTCCCCGATGAGAAAAGTAGGGAGTCACTGGCACACAGAAAATATATGTTTACACATTATGACCCCTTGACCTCTCCCATCTCTGCGGCCCAAACAACTTAGTCCTGACAGAGAACAGATAACTGCCAATGGCCACCACTATAGTACAACAAAATACATTCTTATGAGAAATAACTCATAAGCATATCATGAAAATAAAACATCTTATCTATGTTACCCAACTAATTCTGATCATTCCCTAACAAGATCCACAACAAGATCCCTTGGCAGGCTGAAGAGGCATCGTGACTGCGGCTGCCAGTTTGAGTGGGAGTAGGGTGGTAATGGGAGGCATGTGGGGAGGGGGGGACAGAGCCCTGAGAAGAACAATCAATGCAGGGTTTTGTAGCTGGTACAGCCGATTTTTAAATTAGTGAAAAAATGAAAAGCTGTCAAACTCCTACATAACTTCTGGAGTAAAAGTGCCTTCAGAAGGTATAGAAACATTTGGTTGCATTACAGCCTGACTTCTAAATGGATCAAATGTATTTTTTGTCTCATCCATCCCATAATGACAAAGTGAAAACATGTTTTCAAAAACATCATTTACAAAAGTATTCACACCCCTGAGTCAATATGTGTTAGAGAATCACCTTTGGCAACAATTACAGCTGTGAGTCTTTCTGGGTAAGCTTTGCACACCTGGATCGTACAATGCTGTTGATTATTGCTAGACATCCATTTTCAAGTCTTGCTGTAGATTTTCAAGCCGATTTAAGTCAAAACTAACTAGGCCACTGAAGAATATTAAATATCTTCTTGGTAAGCAACTCCACTGTATATTTGGCCTTGTGTTTTAGGTTATTGTCCTGCTGTAAGGTGAATTTGTCTCCCAGTGCCTGGTGGAAAGCAGACTGAACCAGGTTTTCCTCTAGGATTTTGCCTGTGCTTAGCTCTATTCTGTTTATTTTTATCCTGAAAAACTCCCCAGTCCTTGCCGATGACAAGCATACCCATAACAGGACGCAGCCACCGCCGTGCTTGAAGATATGAAGAGTGGTACTCAGTGATGTGTTGTGTTGGATTTTCCCCAAACATAACGCTTTGTATTCAGGACATAGTTAATTTCTTTTTCCACATTTTTTACAGTTTTACTTTAGTGCCTTATTGCAAACAGGATGTATGTTTTGAAATATTTGTATTCTGTACAGGCTTCCTTCTTTTCACTCTGTCAATTAGGTTAGTATTGTGTTGTTGACCCATCCTCAGTTCTCTCCTATCAGAGCCATTAAACTCAGTAACTCAGTAACCATTGTCCTCATGGTGAAAATCCCTGAGCTGTTTCCTTCCTCTCCGGCAACTGAGTTAGGAAGGTCGTCTGTATCTTTGTAGTGACTGGGGTGTATTGATCCACCATCCAAGGTGTAATTAATAACTTCAAAGGGATATTCAATGTTTGCTTTTTAATTTTTGACCCATCTACCAATTGACTCAAAATATTTCATCTTTTCATTTTTAATTCATTTGCAAAAATGTCGAAAAACATAACTCCACTTTGACATTATGCAAGGCAAGTCAGTTAAGAACAAATTCTTATTTACAATGATGCCCTACCAGGGAACAGTGAGTTAACCGCCTTATTCAGGTGCAGAACGACAGTCAGCTCGGGGATTCAATCTAGCAACCTTTCGGTTACTGGCCCAACGCTCTAACCACTAGACTACCTGCTGGTTACTGGCCCAACGCTCTAACCACTAGACTACCTGCTGGTTACTGGCCCAATGCTCTAACCACTAGGCTACCTGCTGGTTACTGGCCCAACGCTCTAACCACTAGGCTACCTGCCGCCCCTCTAACCACTAGGCTACCTGCCGCCCCTCTAACCACTAGGCTACCTGCCGCCCCTCTAACCACTAGGCTACCTGCTGGTTACTGGCCCAACGCTCTAACCACTAGGCTACCTACCGCCCCTCTAACCACTAGGCTACCTGCTTGTTACTGGCCCAACGCTCTAACCACTAGGCTACCTGCCGCCCCTCTAACCACTAGGCTACCTGCTGGTTACTGGCCCAACGCTCTAACCACTAGGCTACCTGCTGGTTACTGGCCCAACGCTCTAACCACTAGGCTACCTGCCGCCCCTCTAACCACTAGGCTACCTGCTGGTTACTGGCCAACGCTCTAACCACTAGGCTACCTGCCGCCCCTCTAACCACTAGGCTACCTGCTTGTTACTGGCCCAACGCTCTAACCACTAGGCTACCTGCCGCCCCTCTAACCACTAGGCTACCTGCCGCCCCTCTAACCACTAGGCTACCTGCTTGTTACTGGCCCAACGCTCTAACCACTAGGCTACCTGCTGGTTACTGGCCCAACGCTCTAACCACTAGGCTACCTGCTGGTTACTGGCCCAACGCTCTAACCACTAGGCTACCTGCCGCCCCTCTAACCACTAGGCTACCTGCCGCCCCTCTAACCACTAGGCTACCTGCCGCCCCTCTAACCACTAGGCTACCTGCCGCCCCTCTAACCACTAGGCTACCTGCCGCCCCTCTAACCACTAGGCTACCTGCTTGTTACTGGCCCAACGCTCTAACCACTAGGCTACCTGCCGCCCCTCTAACCACTAGGCTACCTGCCGCCCCTCTAACCACTAGGCTACCTGCCGTCCCTCTAACCACTAGGCTACCTACCGCCCCTCTAACCACTAGGCTACCTGCCGCCCCTCTAACCACTAGGCTACCTGCCGCCCCTCTAACCACTAGGCTACCTGCCGCCCCTCTAACCACTAGGCTACCTGCCGCCCCTCTAACCACTAGGCTACCTGCCGCCCCTCTAACCACTAGGCTACCTGCCGCCCCTCTAACCACTAGGCTACCTGCCGCCCCTCTAACCACTAGGCTACCTACCGCCCCTCTAACCACTAGGCTACCTGCCGCCCCGCCACCTGCCACCGGTATTGTATGTAGGCCGGTGACACAACATCTCAATTTAATCCATTTGAAATGTAGACTGTAACACAACAAAATGTGGAAAAATTTAAGGTGTGCGCACTATATATTAGATTAGAGTGGATTACCTGCACAGGTAGACTGCAGGAGACTTGTGAAGTAGTCTAATCAGATTTAAACATTGTGACTGGTTGTGTTTATAACACAAATAAAATGTTATACATTTTTTTTTTTACTGTTTGCGATTCACACATTATTATTTTGATTCCCACGATTCGATTCACTGCGATTCACACATTATTATTTTGATTCCCACGATTCGATTCACTGCGATTCACACATTATTATTTTGATTCCCATGATTCGATTCACCGTGATTTACACATTATTTTGATTCCCACGATTCGATTCACTGCGATTCACACATTATTATTTTGATTCCCACGATTCGATTCACTGCGATTCACACATTATTATTTTGATTCCCACGATTCGATTCACTGCGATTCACACATTATTATTTTGATTCCCATGATTCGATTCACTAAGATTTAACCGAACCCCCCCCAACAACTACTACAAAAGGCAAAGCACATCATTCAATTTTCAATGACTAGTATCATATGAATTACTGTAAATGACTCACTATTTATTTTGTATTTTTCAACTTAATATTTTGAGAAATGTGAAGAGGGGCATCTGTTATATAGTAAGTTCAATTGGTATGGCCTAAACCAGCCAGACCAGTAGAGGATCTTTTTGAGCTGCGTGTCTCATGTCTTGACTGTGTTTTTTCATGCGCAATGACGCACCCGGACTCTCCACTGCACCTGGCCTCTCCGCTTCACCTGGCCTCTCCGCTGCACCTGGCCTCTCCGCTGCACCTGGCCTCTCTGCTGCACCTGGCCTCTCCACTTCACCTGGCCTCTCTGCTTCACCTGGCCTCTCCGCTTCACCTGGCCTCTCTGCTGCACCTGGCCTCTCCGCTTCACCTGGCCTCTCTGCCGCACCTGGCCTCTCTGCCGCACCTGGCCTCTCTGCCACACCTGGCCTCTCTGCTACACCTGGCCTCTCTGCCACACCTGGCCTCTCTGCCACACCTGGCCTCTCTGCCACACCTGGCCTCTCTGCCACACCTGGCCTCTCTGCTACACCTGGCCTCTCTGCTACACCTGGCCTCTCTGCCACACCTGGCCTCTCTGCCACACCTGGCCTCTCTGCTACACCTGGCCTCTCTGCTACACCTGGCCTCTCTGCTACACCTGGCCTCTCTGCCACACCTGGCCTCTCTGCTACACCTGGCCTCTCTGCTACACCTGGCCTCTCTGCTACACCTGGCCTCTCCGCTGCACCTGGCCTCTCTGCCACACCTGGCCTCTCTGCCACACCTGGCCTCTCAGCTACACCTGGCCTCTCCGCTGCACCTGGCCTCTCTGCCGCACCTGGCCTCTCTGCCGCACCTGGCCTCTCTGCTACACCTGGCCTCTCTGCTACACCTGGCCTCTCTGCTACACCTGGCCTCTCTGCCACACCTGGCCTCTCTGCCACACCTGGCCTCTCTGCCACACCTGGCCTCTCTGCCACACCTGGCCTCTCTGCTACACCTGGCCTCTCTGCTACACCTTGGTGCGATTGATTGGTGCGACGTGAAAGATTGTATGAATGGTATGACTGCTAGTTAGCCTATTGCAGATGTAGACAGACCTACCACTACTGTCACTATGACTAGAGGGCAGGATAGAGTTGACTGTACAGTTAGCCTATTGCAGATGTGGACAAACCTACCACTACTGTCACTATGACTAGAGGGCAGGATAGAGTTGACTGTACAGTTAGCCTATTGCAGATGTGGACAAACCTACCACTACTGTCACTATGACTAGAGGGCAGGATAGAGTTGACTGTACAGTTAGCCTATTGCAGATGTGGACAAACCTACCACTACTGTCACTATGACTAGAGGGCAGGATAGAGTTGACTGTACAGTTAGCCTATTGCAGATGTGGACAAACCTACCACTACTGTCACTATGACTAGAGGGCAGGATAGAGTTGACTGTACAGTTAGCCTATTGCAGATGTGGACAAACCTACCACTACTGTCACTATGACTAGAGGGCAGGATAGAGTTGACTGTACAGTTAGCGCGCAGAAAAGCGACTGCGTAAGGGAAGTACCAAAACACAATTTAATGGGAGGAGCATGCAGGGAGATGAGGACATGTTGCTATATGGAAGAAATTTAAATAGTAACACCTGCAAAATGAGGAATGTAAACCACGGAAACATACACTACCATCCCCTGTGCCTAATTTAAAACATCACACAAACCTCACCAAAGCAGCAAAAAAAACTAAATCATTTTTGGACCAGCCCCCCCAGTAAATGTACAACTGTCCCTTTAGTAAAAAACAATTAAGAATCTCCCATTGAATCCTAACCTCCTGACTGTATGGTATGCTGCCCCCTCCTGGTGACAACTACAACTTCACCTGTTAAACAGGTGTCTTTCTGTAGAGTCCCAAATCAACCCATAGCCACTCGCCCCACCCATTATGTACTGTATAGGTGACACGGTGGAGACCGTACCATAGCCATTATACCTATCCTACCCCTTTTTAATGGAGTCAAGTGCATACACACTGTAGAAACACACAACAAGACAATGACTCAGCTCAGAGATAGCATACAGTCTACTCTACAGTTCTATCTCTGGGTTGAAAAACTTATACAAACTTGTTTTGAGGATTTCCTCCTGATTCCGTTATTCTTCCAACTGGGACTTCTGTAATCCCCAACCTACAGCAACACCAGTCTCACCTGAGATCATCTGCTGAACCCTGACCCCTGAACCCGAACCCTAACCCCTACCTCGTACCCTAACCCCTGACCCTAACCCCGAACCCTGACCCTAACCCAAACCCTGACCCTAACCCAAACCCTGACCCTAACCCCTACCTCGAACCCTAACCCCTACCTCGAACCCTAACATTAACTCAAACCCCTCAATCCCTAACCCCTACTCCGAACCCTAACCTTAACTCAAACCCCTACCCCTAACACCTACCTCGCACCCTAGCCTTAACTCAGACCCCTACCTTGAACCCTACCCTTAACACCTACCTCGAACCCTAACCTTAACTCAAACCCCTACCCCTACCTCGAACCCTAACCCCTACCTCGAACCCTAACCCCTACCTCGAACCCTAACCCCTACCTCGAACCCTAACCCTATAATTTACTGTCCTTTGCCTTTTGCCCCCTAGAACCCAGAGGACCCAGCGTGTGGGTCAGGAGCCCCTGAAGAGGCAGGGGTCGTCGTCTGCAGGTCGCGCCCCCCAGCCCCTCTCCGCTCAGGCCATCAAGCACATCTGGGTTCGCACCGCCCTCTTCGAGAAGGTCCTGGACAAGGTCGTACAGTACATCGTGGATAACTCCAGGTAAGAAATGAAAAGGCAACTTCTGCATTAACTCACACTGCATTGTATGCAAAGAGCAACATCTTGTCCATGTCTGTTCCAGTCAATTTAATTAGCTTTCTCCCTGTTGCTTTTTGTTCTGCACATGACATTTCTGCCTGTCTTGAATTGTCAGACTCCCTCATTTCATTCCCTCCTTTGTCTTGCATAAAGCCTAATGGAGTCATTTGAGTGTAGTTTTTTCATTGTTTGACACAATGCTCTTTTGTTGTTTCTCTACATTGCGTGTGTGTGTGTGCGTGTGTGTTGTCTCTACATTATTGTGTGTGTGTGTTGTCTCTACATTATTGCGTGTGTGTGTGTGTGTGTGTGTTGTCTCAACATTATTGTGTGCGTGTGTGTATGTTGTCTACATTATTGCGTGTGTGTGTGTTGTCTCTACATTATTGCGTGCGTGTGTGTGTATGTTGTCTACATTATTGCGTGTGTGTGTGTTGTCTCAACATTATTGTGTGTGTGTGTGTGTGTGTGTGTGTGTTGTCTCTACAGTAAGTGCTATGAGAGGGAGGCTCTGATGTGTGTGTGTGTGTTGTTTCTACAGTAAGTACTATGAGAGGGAGGCTCTGATGTGTGTGTGTGTGTGTGTGTGTGTGTGTTGTCTCTACAGTAAGTACTATGAGAGGGAGGCTCTGATGTGTGTGTGTGTGTGTGTGTGTGTGTGTGTGTGTGTGTGTGTGTGTGTGTGTGTGTGTGTGTTGTCTCTACAGTAAGTACTATGAGAGGGAGGCTCTGATGTGTGTGTGTTGTCTCTACAGTAAGTACTATGAGAGGGAGGCTCTGATGCATGACTCAGTGTTTGGACCCATCCTGGCATGTCTACTGGGTAAGTTGACCCTAAGAGCTGTCCTAATGCTACATTGGGTTGTTATAACACCCCTACGGACTGTTATAATGCTACAAACTGTAGATATTATTTTTGCTCCCCCCCCCCCCCCCCCCCCATCCCTCCTCCAGTGGGTCCCTGTGCTCATATATTTACTCTCTCTCCCTCCCCCTCCCTCCTCCAGTGGGTCCCTGTGCTCATATATTTACTCTCTCTCCCTCCCCCTCCCTCCTCCAGTGGGTCCCTGTGCTCTGGAGTACACTAAGCTGAAGACGTCCGACCACTTCTGGACGGACCCGTCGGCCAACGAGTTGGTCCAGCGCCACTGGATCCACGGGGCCCACCGGGGCCAGGACGCTTCCCCCAGCAGGAGGCCCGCTCTGGGGGTGAGAGACACTGGGTCCCTGGGGGCCTGAGGAATGCATGGGGCTCTTACTGGAGCAGTTGGTCAATACTGTACAATTCATTCCGTAAGGAATCAATGAGCAGTTATGGCAATACTAATTTCCTTTTTACAGTTTAAGTCAGAAGTTTACATACACTTAGGTTGTAGTGATCAAATCTCGTTTTTCAACCACTCCACAAATTTCTTGTTAACGAACTATAGTTTTGGCAAGTCGGTTAGGATATCTACTTTGTGCATGACAAGTCATTTTTCAGACAATTATTTACAGATAGGCTAATTGACATTTGAGTCAAATGGAGGTGTACCTGTGGATGTATTTTAAGGCCTACCTTCCAACTCAGTGTCTCTACTTAACATCATGGGAAAATCAAAAGAAATCCGACAAGACCGCAGAAAAAAAATGGTTGACCTCCACAAGCCTGGTTCATCCTTGGGAGCAATTTCCAAACACCTGAAGGTACCACGTTCATCTGTACAAACAATAGTACGCAAGTGTAAACACCATGGGACATGCAGCCGTCATACCGCTCAGGAAGAAGACGCGTTCTATCTCCTAGAGATGAATGTACTTTGGTGCAAAAAGTGCAAATCAATCCCAGAACAAGAGCAAAGGACCTTGTGAAGATGCTGGAGGAAACAGGTATGAAACATTCTAAATCCACAGTAAAACGAGTTCTATATCGACATAACCTGAAAGGCCGCTCAGCAAGGAAGAAGCCACTGCTCCAAAACCGCCATAAAAAAGCCAGACTACGGTTTGCAACTGCACATGGGGACAAAGATCGTACGTTTTGGAGAAAGTCCTCTGGTCTGATGAAACAAAAATAGAACTGTTTGGCCATAATGACCATCGTTATGTTTGGAAGAAAAGGGGGAGGCTTGCAAGCCGAAGAACACCATCCCAACCGTGAAGCACGGGGGTGGCAGCATCATGTTGTGGGGGTTCTTTGCTGCAGGAAGGACTGGTGCACTTCACAAAATAGATGGCATCATGCATGAGGAGGAACATTTTGTGGATATATTGACGCAACATCCCGACATCAGTTACATTTTGGTCGCAAATGGGTCTTCCAAATGGACAATAACCCCAAGCATACTTCCAAAGGCAAAATGGCTTAAGGACAACAAAGTCAAGGTATTGGAGTGGCCATCACAAAGCCCTGACCTCAATCCCATAGAAAATGTGTGGGCAGAACTGAAAAAGCATGTGCGAGCAAGGAGGCCTACAAACCTGACTCAGTTACACCAGCTCTGTCAGGGGTGAATTTTGGCCCATTCCTCAACTTATTGTGGGAAGCTTGTGGAAGGCTACCCAAAACGTTTGACCCAAGTTAAACAATTTAAAGGCAATGCTACCAAATACTAATTGAGTTTATGTAAACTTCTGACTCACTGGGAATGTGATGAAAGAAATAAAAGCTGAAATAAATCATTCTCTCTACAATTATTCTGACATTTAACATTCTTAAAATCAGGTGGTGATCCCAACTGACCTAAAACAGGGACATTTTACTTGGATTAAATGTCAGGAATTGTGAAAAACGGAGTTTAAATGTATTTGGCTAAGATGTATGTAAACTTCAGATTTTAACTGTAGCCAGGATAGTTCACTTAGTAACAATTGTTTTCCCAGGAGTCCTGGGAGCAGTTTCTCAGAAGGGCACAGACCCTTGTGTGTTAGACAATAGGGCTAAGTAACTACAATGTTATTGGTTCAAATCCCCGATGGGTAAAGGACCCAGTCAGTTTCAATCATGGTCGCATTGTCTGCGTCCCTAATGGCACCCTATTCCCTATATAGTGCACTACTTTACACCAGGGCCCTATGGAACCCTATTCCCTATATAGTGCACTACTTTACACCAGGGCCCTATAGAACCCTATTCCCTATATAGTGCACTACTTTTGACCAGGGCCCAATAGGTGCCAGTCACATTCTGTTAAAGGTCCCCAAAGCACACAGTTGCCTGGGTCGCTCCTCTTTTCAGTTCGCAGCAAAAACAAGATGCAACAAACAGTCAAACTGGCCCATTTTATCTCTGTTTCTACATTCAAAGACAATCATGGACACTCTTTTACTGACACTTGTGGCTGCTTCGCGTGATGTGTTTTATCTGCCATTTTGTCCTTTGTGCCTAACAATTTTAGTGCCATGTTTGTGCTGCTACTATGTTGTGTTGTCGTGTTGTGTTGTTATCGTGTTGAGTTGTTATCGTGTTGAGTTGCTGTCGTGTTGAGTTGCTGTCGTGTTGAGTTGCTGTCGTGTTGAATTGCTGTCGTGTTGAGTTGCTGTCGTGTTGAGTTGCTGTCGTGTTGAGTTGCTGTCGTGTTGAGTTGCTGTCGTGTTGAGTTGCTGTTGTGTTGTTGTCGTGTTGAGTTGCTGTCGTGTTGAGTTGTTGTCGTGTTGTGTTGCTGCCATGTGTTGTTGCTATGTTGTGTTATTGTCATGTTGTTGTGTTGTCATGTTGTGTTGCTGCTATGTCAGGTTGTTGTTGTCATGTTGTGTTGTGTTTCTGCTATGTCGGGTTGTTGTCATGTTTTGTTGTTGTTGTGTTGTGTTTCTGCTATGTCAGGTTGTTGTCATGTCGGGTTGTTGTCATGTTGTGTTGTGTTTCTGCTATGTCGGGTTGTTGTTGTGTTGTGTTTCTGCTATGTCAGGTTGTTGTCATGTTGTGTTGTTGTCATGTTGTGTTGTGTTTCTGCTATGTCGGGTTGTTGTTGTGTTGTGTTGCTGCTATGTCAGGTTGTTGTCATGTTGTGTTGTTGTCATGTTGTGTTGTGTTTCTGCTATGTCGGGTTGTTGTCATGTTGTGTTGTTGTCGTGTTGTGTTTCTGCTATGTCGGGTTGTTGTCATGTTGTGTTGTCATGTTGTGTTGTTGTCATGTTGTGTTGTGTTTCTGCTATGTCGGGTTGTTGTCATGTTGTGTTGTGTTTCTGCTATGTCGGGTTGTTGTCATGTTGTGTTGTTGTCATGTTGTGTTGTGTTTCTGCTATGTCGGGTTGTTGTCATGTTGTGTTGTCATGTTGTGTTGTGTTTCTGCTATGTCGGGTTGTTGTCATGTGTTGTTGTCATGTTGTGTTGTGTTTCTGCTATGTCGGGTTGTTGTCATGTTGTGTTGTGTTTCTGCTATGTCGGGTTGTTGTCATGTTGTGTTGTTGTCATGTTGTGTTGTGTTTCTGCTATGTCGGGTTGTTGTCATGTTGTGTTGTTGTCATGTTGTGTTGTGTTTCTGCTATGTCGGGTTGTTGTCATGTTGTGTTGTTGTCATGTTGTGTTGTTGTCATGTTGTGTTGTGTTTCTGCTATGTCGGGTTGTTGTCATGTTGTGTTGTTGTCATGTTGTGTTGTGTTGCTGCTATGTCAGGTTGTTGTCATGTTGTGTTGTTGTCATGTTGTGTTGTGTTTCTGCTATGTCGGGTTGTTGTTGTGTTGTTGTCATGTTGTGTTGTGTTGCTGCTATGTCAGGTTGTTGTCATGTTGTGCTGTTGTCATGTTGTGTTGTGTTTCTGCTATGTCGGGTTGTTGTCATGTTGTGTTGTGTTTCTGCTATGTCAGGTTGTTGTCATGTTGTGTTGTTGTCATGTTGTGTTGTGTTGCTGCTATGTCAGGTTGTTGTCATGTTGTGTTGTTGTCATGTTGTGTTGTGTTTCTGCTATGTCGGGTTGTTGTCATGTTGTGTTGTTGTCATGTTGTGTTGTGTTTCTGCTATGTCGGGTTGTTGTGTTGTTGTCATGTTGTGTTGTGTTTCTGCTATGTCGGGTTGTTGTCATGTTGTGTTGTTGTCATGTTGTGTTGTGTTTCTGCTATGTCGGGTTGTTGTCATGTTGTGTTGTTTTCATGTTGTGTTGTGTTTCTGCTATGTCGGGTTGTTGTCATGTTGTGTTGTTGTCATGTTGTGTTGTTGTCATGTTGTGTTGTTGTCATGTTGTGTTACTTGAAAATAAAAGAGAGCCACACACTCTAGGAGCTCAGATGCAAAAATATAATGTCCAACGTTTCGACAGCCAAGCTGTCTTCATCAGGGTATAATCACAAACACTGCGGGATGACTCGTTTATATAGTGTCAAAAGACACAGGTGTCTGTAATCATGGCCAAAAGTGGCCTGATATCATTGGTTTATTCTCAAATATTAAAATGGCAGACAAAGAACAGCATATAAAAAACTAATGGGTAGCATACGATTATAGATTCATTTTAGACTACACAAGCTTACAAACAATTATAATGTCAAAGTCACAATAATCACAAGAATGGCTTCAGATCAAAGTCTACGTTGAGACCGAAGGGAGCAAAGATCTCATATCTCAGAGCATCTTAGCACCATTAGGTGCAAAAACTTACCCAGATGAGGCCCACTTTTTGAAGGCAGGCCACTCGATTTCGTCTCTGCGTTATATTGGCATCAAACATGTCACCCTCCCTAGGAGAAGGGGTGACCTCGACAATTTATTGTTAAAACGAGAGGATGCCTGGATCTTAAACTTAAAGACCCTTGCTCTCTTCGGTCTCAACGTAGACTTTGACATGTTTGTGATTATACCCTGATGAAGACAGCTTGGCTGTCGAAACGTTGGACATTATATTTTTGCATCTGAGCTCCTAGAGTGTGTGGCTCTCTTTTATTTTCAAGTGTTCTACTCCGCTAGCCAGCACCTCTAGCCAGCACCTCGCCTAAACAGGTTTTCTACTCCGCTAGCCAGCACCTCGTCTTAATAGGTGTTCTACTCCGCTAGCCAGCACCTCGCCTAAACAGGTTTTCTACTCCGCTAGCCAGCACCTCGTCTTAATAGGTGTTCTACTCCGCTAGCCAGCACCTCGCCTAAACAGGTTTTCTACTCCGCTAGCCAGCACCTCGTCTTAATAGGTGTTCTACTCCGCTAGCCAGCACCTCGTCTTAATAGGTGTTCTACTCCGCTAGCCAGCACCTCGTCTTAATAGGTGTTCTACTCCGCTAGCCAGCACCTCGTCTTAATAGGTGTTCTACTCCGCTAGCCAGCACCTCGTCTTAATAGGTGTTCTACTCCGCTAGCCAGCACCTCGCCTAAACAGATTTTCTACTCCGCTAGCCAGCACCTTGTCTTAATAGGTGTTCTACTCCGCTAGCCAGCACCTCGTCTTAATAGGTGTTCTACTCCGCTAGCCAGCACCTCGTCTTAATAGGTGTTCTACTCCGCTAGCCAGCACCTCGTCTTAATAGGTGTTCTACTCCGCTAGCCAGCACCTCGTCTTAATAGGTGTTCTACTCCGCTAGCCAGCACCTCGTCTTAATAGGTGTTCTACTCCGCTAGCCAGCACCTCGTCTTAATAGGTGTTCTACTCCGCTAGCCAGCACCTCGTCTTAATAGGTGTTCTACTCCGCTAGCCAGCACCTCTAGCCAGCACCTCTAGCCAGCACCTCATCTTAATAGGTGTGCGTTTCTTTTTCTTCTAGAGTTGTTGTGTTGCTGTCATGTTGTGTTGCTGTTGTGTTGCTGTTGTGTTGCTGTCATGTTGTGTTGCTGTTGTGTTGCTGTCATGTTGTGTTGCTGTTGTGTTGCTGTCATGTTGTGTTGCTGTCATGTTGTGTTGCTGTTGTGTTGCTGTCATGTTGTGTTGCTGTTGTGTTGCTGTTGTGTTGCTGTCATGTTGTGTTGCTGTCATGTTGTGTTGCTGTCATGTTGTGTTGCTGTCATGTTGTGTTGCTGTTGTGTTGCTGTCATGTTGTGTTGCTGTCATGTTGTGTTGCTGTCATGTTGTGATGCTGTCATGTTGTGTTGCTACCATGTTGTGTTGCTGTCATGTTGTGTTGCTGTCATGTTGTGTTGTTGTCGTGTTGTGTTGCTGTCATGTTGTGTTGCTGTCATGTTGTGTTGCTGTCATGTTGTGGTGCTACCATGTTGTGTTGCTACCATGTTGTGTTGCTGTCATGTTGTGTTGCTACCATGTTGTGTTGCTGTCATGTGTTGCTACCACGTTGTGTTGTTGCCATTTTGTGTTGCTACCATGCTGTGTTGTCATGTGTTGATGTCATGTTGTGTTGCTACCATGCTGAGTTGCCATGTTGTGTTGCTACCATGCTGTGTTGTCATGTGTTGTTGCCAAGTTGTGTTGCTACCATGCTGTGTTGTCATGTGTTACTGCCATGTTGTGTTGTTGCCAAGTTGTGTTGCTACCATGCTGTGTTGTCATGTGTTGCTGCCATGTTGTGTTGTTGCCAAGTTGTGTTGCTACCATGCTGTGTTGTCATGTGTTGCTGCCATGTAGGTGTTGTTGCCAAGTTGTGTTGCTACCATGCTGTGTTGTCATGTGTTGCTGCCATGTTGTGTTGTTGCCAAGTTGTGTTGCTACCATGCTGTGTTGTCATGTGTTGCTGCCATGTTGTGTTGTTGCCAAGTTGTGTTGCTTCCATGCTGTGTTGTCATGTGTTGCTGCCATGTTGTGTTGTTGCCAAGTTGTGTTGCTACCATGCTGTGTTGTCATGTGTTGCTGCCATGTTGTGTTGTTGCCAAGTTGTGTTGCTACCATGCTGTGTTGTCATGTGTTGCTGCCATGTTGTGTTGTTGCCAAGTTGTGTTGCTACCATGCTGTGTTGTCATGTGTTGCTGCCATGTTGTGTTGTTGCCAAGTTGTGTTGCTACCATGCTGTGTTGTCATGTGTTGTTGCCATGTTGTGTTGTCTTAGGTCTCTCTATGTAGTGTTGTGGTGTCTATTTTCTCGTGATGTGTGTTTTGTCCTAAAATTTTTATCCCCCTATCCCTGCAGTAAGCCGTTAGCCTCTTGCTAGGCCGTCATTGTAAATAAGAATTTGTTGTTAATTGACTTGCCTGGTTAAATAATGGTTAAATAATGGTTAAATAATGGTTAAATAAAAAGGGACAATCAGTCAGGATCTGAGTCACGTCCTTACACAATCAATACTCAATAACGTAGACCTTTCTCATGGCCTGTTTCCCAGATCCAGAAGAGACAGTCCAGCGTCAGCATGTCCGAGGATAAGTTTGCGGCGTCTGCACGGGAATACGTGGAATCTCTTCACCAGAACTCCCGTACTCACCTGCTCTACGGCAAAAACAATGTCCTGGTCCAACCGGTAAGACGACACAGAGTTTTAATACTGTAACATGTAGTAGTGTTATTGTAGTACTGTACAAATATTTTTAGTACAGCCAAGAAGAGGATCAGCCACCTTTCTGAACCGGCTTCCTCACTAGGTTTCTTCCTAGGTTCCTGCCTTTCTAGGGAGTTCAAACCCCCTCCAGTCCCCTCTCCTGTTTTCAATACTCCAGCCCCCTCTCCTGTTTTCAATACTCCAGCCCCCTCCCCTGTTTTCAATACTCCAGCCCCCTCCCCTGTTTTCAATACTCCAGCCCCCTCTCCTGTTTTCAATACTCCAGCCCCCTCCCCTGTTTTCAATACTCCAGCCCCCTCCCCTGTTTTCAATACTCCAGCCCCCTCTCCTGTTTTCAATACTCCAGCCCCCTCCCCTGTTTTCAATACTCCAGCCCCCTCTCCTGTTTTCAATACTCCAGCCCCCTCCCCTGTTTTCAATACTCCAGCCCCCTCTCCTGTTTTCAATACTCCAGCCCCCTCCCCTGTTTTCAATACTCCAGCCCCCTCTCCTGTTTTCAATACTCCAGCCCCCTCCCCTGTTTTCAATACTCCAGCCCCCTCCCATTCTGAGGATAACAACACTGAGCCTTTTTCAACAAAAACAGTAAGAGATTGGAGAACACGTTGAGAGGGATCTTAGACCATTCCTCCGCACAGAATCGTTCCAGATCTTTGCTATCCTTCATCGGTTCTTATGGACTGTCCTCTTCAATTCAAAACCACAGGCTTTTCAATGGGACTTCAAGTCCGGAGACTGAGGTGGCCATTGCAAAATGTTGATTTTTGTAGTCAATTAACCATTTCTTTATAGATTTTGATTAGTGCTTGGGAGTTTAGTTGTAATTGCTAGAAGATCCACTTGAGGTCCATGTGTCAGCCTCCTGGCAGAGGCAACCAGGTTTTTGGGGCCAAAATGTCCTGCTACTGGGTAAAGTTCATGATGCCGTTGGTCTTAACAAGGTCCCCAGGACCAGTAGAAGATAAATAGCCCCATAACATCACACATCCACCACCATATTCTACCATAGGTATGAGGTACTTTTCTGTGGGGCGGCAGGTAGCTTAGTGGTTAGAGCGTTGGACTAGTAACCGGAAAGTTGCAAGTTCAAACCCCCGAGCTGACAAGGTACAAATCTGTCATTCTGCCCCTGAACATGCAGTTAACCCACTGTTCCTAGGCCGTCATTGAAAATAAGAACTTGTTCTTAACTGACTTGCCTGGTTAAATAAAGATAAAATAAAATAAATAAAAAATACTGACGTTTATCAACAATAAGAGCTCTATTTTCATTGGCACTTTGGGATACCCGGTTATGGTCAGATAGCATGAAAATAAAGCTCTTTGCCCCCCCCTCCCCTCCCATATAGAAGAAAGAGATAGAGGTGTTGCGGGGGTACCTGTCTCTTCACCAGTCAGGGGACAACCTCACCTTGAAGTGGACCCCTAACCAGCTCATCAACGGCACCCTGGGGGACTGTGACCTGGAGAAGAGGTAGGTACAGGGACAGAGGAATATAAACTGATTGGCTAACAGCCATGGTATATCAGACCGTATACCATGGGATATAGAGGAATATAAACTGGGTGGTTGGAGCCCTGTATGCTGATTGGCTAACAGCCGTGGTATATCAGACCGTATACCATGGGATATAGAGGAATATAAACTGGGTGGTTGGAGCCCTGTATGCTGATTGGCTAACAGCCGTGGTATATCAGACCGTATACCATGGGATATAGAGGAATATAAACTGGGTGGTTGGAGCCCTGTATGCTGATTGGCTAACAGCCATGGTATATCAGACCGTATACCATGGGATTTAGAGGAATATAAACTGTGTGGTTGGAGCCCTGTATGCTGATTGGCTAACAGCCATGGTATATCAGACCGTATACCATGGGATATAGAGGAATATAAACTGGGTGGTTGGAGCCCTGTATGCTGATTGGCTAACAGCCATGGTATATCAGACCGTATACCATGGGATATAGAGGAATATAAACTGGGTGGTTGGAGCCCTGTATGCTGATTGGCTAACAGCCGTGGTATATCAGACCGTATACCATGGGATATAGAGGAAAATAAACTGGGTGGTTGGAGCCCTGTATGCTGATTGGCTAACAGCCATGGTATATCAGACCGTATACCATGGGATATAGAGGAATATAAACTGGGTGGTTGGAGCCCTGTATGCTGATTGGCTAACAGCCGTGGTATATCAGACCGTATACCATGGGATATAGAGGAATATAAACTGGGTGGTTGGAGCCCTGTATGCTGATTGGCTAACAGCCATGGTATATCAGACCGTATACCATGGGATTTAGAGGAATATAAACTGTGTGGTTGGAGCCCTGTATGCTGATTGGCTAACAGCCATGGTATATCAGACCGTATACCATGGGATATAGAGGAATATAAACTGGGTGGTTGGAGCCCTGTATGCTGATTGGCTAACAGCCATGGTATATCAGACCGTATACCATGGGATATAGAGGAATATAAACTGGGTGGTTGGAGCCCTGTATGCTGATTGGCTAACAGCCGTGGTATATCAGACCGTATACCATGGGATATAGAGGAATATAAACTGGGTGGTTGGAGCCCTGTATGCTGATTGGCTAACAGCCATGGTATATCAGACCGTATACCATGGGATATAGAGGAATATAAACTGGGTGGTTGGAGCCCTGTATGCTGATTGGCTAACAGCCGTGGTATATCAGACCGTATACCATGGGATATAGAGGAATATAAACTGGGTGGTTGGAGCCCTGTATGCTGATTGGCTAACAGCCATGGTATATCAGACCGTATACCATGGGATTTAGAGGAATATAAACTGTGTGGTTGGAGCCCTGTATGCTGATTGGCTAACAGCCGTGGTATATCAGACCGTATACCATGGGATATAGAGGAATATAAACTGGGTGGTTGGAGCCCTGTATGCTGATTGGCTAACAGCCATGGTATATCAGACCGTATACCATGGGATTTAGAGGAATATAAACTGGGTGGTTGGAGCCCTGTATGCTGATTGGCTAACAGCCATGGTATATCAGACCGTATACCATGGGATATAGAGGAATATAAACTGGGTGGTTGGAGCCCTGTATGCTGATTGGCTAACAGCCATGGTATATCAGACCGTATACCATGGGATATAGAGGAATATAAACTGGGTGGTTGGAGCCCTGTATGCTGATTGGCTAACAGCCGTGGTATATCAGACCGTATACCATGGGATATAGAGGAA